>NW_021703784.1:79271923-79546199 GCF_005190385.1 Monodon monoceros | reverse complement strand
TCTGTACGCGCAGGCTCTGTACGCGCAGGCTCTGTACGCGCAGGCTCAGCGGCCATGACTCCGTACGCGCAGGCTCAGCGACCATGGCTCCGTACGCGCAGGCTCAGCGGCCGTGGCTTACGGGCCCAGCCGCTCCACGGAATGTGGGATCCTCCCGGACCAGGACACGATCCCCTCCCATCCGCTGCATCGGCAGGCGGGCTCTCAACCACTGCGCCACCAGGGAAGCCCCAACAAGATGGTTTTAAAATCTCCCTGTTAGGTTAAATGCAGAACCAGGAGTTTGAGATTGAGCTTTTAGAATGTAAACTAAACTGAATGAGTCGGGTTTATTTTGAAGCTCTTTATTCTAGCAGCTTCTAAAGGGAAGGGATTCGCTTAATAAAATAACTCCTCAGTCTCCAGTTGAATCCACATGGTGAAAGTTGGTAAGTAAACATTTTGATTTCTTGCTTTGCTATAGTACAGTATTGTCAGTAAGCAGTGTTCTGACCTGTGCTGGGGAACTCATTTTATGCTTACACACATGTAGTATTTCACAAGTGCTACTGCTTTCCTTGTCCAATTTGTTTTAAGCAGGATAGCTGAAGCTCTGTGAAAATCTTTTCATTAAGCATATGTTGAAATAGCATCCAATATATGAATAAGAAATATCTAAGGAAAATACTCTGAGTTAATGTGTATATATATATTCTTTTTCACCATTTTTTATTTTATTTATTTATTTATTTTATTTATTTTTATTTTTTGTGGTACGCGGGCCTCTCACTGTTGTGGCCTCTCCGTTGCGGAGCACAGGCTCCGGACGCGCAGTCTCAGCGGCCATGGCTCACGGGCCCAGCCGCTCCGCGGCATGTGGGATCTTCCCGGACTGGGGCACGAACCCGTGTCCCCTGCATTGGCAGGTGGACTCTCAACCACTGCGCCACTAGGGAAGCCCTCCCCATTTTTTTAGAAAGTCAACTTTAACCAGTAGAAAATTATTTTTAATTGCATTGGAATCATAAATAGTAGTACCCCCATGTCCCAAGAGAATCAGGAAGGGTGTTCTCTGTTTTTGATTTTCAGGATTGTGATTCAGCATTAACATTGCAGCTATTCCTAGGTAAAGTGGGAAATAAATACACCTCGGTTCAGTTTACATTTTTAAGTTAACATGTGATGTGTTCATGGACACAATGCATGGTGTAACATCCCTCTTTATATATATATATGTATATGTGTGTGTGTATATATATATATATATATAGAGAGAGAGAGAGAGAGAGAGAGAGAGGCAGACAGACAGACAGACAGAGAGAGATAGATACAGTTTAGGATGATTACGGGTTGTCATTCAGTGACAAAGGGGCCTGTTCCAGGAAATCTTCCTGACCCAAAAGTCATTCTGAATTCTGCAAGGGACATTTGGTGTGAACAAAAGGTACCTCTTGGTTTTCCTGATTGCAGAGAAACTTGACTCAAAACACAGTCTTCCAGACCAATCTATCCACCACTACAGGTTAGAAGACAATCCTACCTTCTAGTATGGCGATCAGTATTCCTGTTTGAAAGAAGGTTGATGGAGTGGTTTGTGTTCAAGATTGAAGGGAGCAGACTTATTTTTGCAGTAAATGGGAATATGTACTTCTGAAATGTGAATTAAGATTAGGACTGTGATGTGAGTTTTATTTCTGACTTGGTTTTCTGTTTCCATAGCAGTCCCAATTTCTCATAGTAGCCTCCTCTTAAGAAGTATGCTAATACATATCAGACCATATGATATGGCCCAATTTGAGGTTCAGAAAATATGGTGGCTTTATTTATGGGTAAATAAATTAATCCCAGGGTATGAGTTGGGTGATTTGAAAAACAGCACATATTTAATGAGCTGCAGCTCTGAGTGAGACCCTAGCATATCCGCTTTCAGGCCTGTAAGTAATACTAGGTGGGATTGATGTATAAGGCAAGTAATGTGCTAAATAAGGAGTCTTACTGTCATGTAGGAAAGGATAGTTCACTGGTCATGGTGATGCTGACGTGCAGTTAAGTTTTTTTTTTTTTTTTTGCGGTATGCGGGCCTCTCACTGTTGTGGCCTCTCCCGTTGCGGAGCACAGGCTCCGGACGCGCAGGCTCAGCGGCCATGGCTCACGGGCCCAGCTGCTCCGCGGCATGTGGGATCTTCTCGGACCAGGGCATGAACCCGTGTCCCCTGCATCGGCAGGCGGACTCTCAACCGCTGCGCCACCAGGGAAGCCCCAGTTAAGTTTTTGATCCATTTTCTGTCACTGGTATCTTGGAAGGAGAATTTGTATCCTGAAGACTAGGAGCTAAATGGTTTTGATAGTTGATCCACAAACATTCAACTTTTGCTTCCTTATCTGCAAATTATCTGTTGGATAGATTTTTTCATAACTGGTTTCTCATCTGAGGCTGGCTTTACTCAGGCTCAGAACCATTGTCTCCCATTAAACAGCCAGTCCAGAAAATGCAAAATCATAAAAAGAAAATAATACAGTTACAAAGAATCAACAAATATACTGAAACCAGAAAGCCAAGAAAAACCTAACTGGGAGGCCAAGTCTGTTGTTCAAATCAATGTGTCACATACATCAAAATGAAATATAAAGTATTTAGGGGTAGACTTTGTCATGGCTTCTCACCACTAGCAGAGATAAGTCACTGAAAGAATATACAGTGTGAACATTTTCTGTGAAGATGATAGAAATGTCAACTTACTTCAGCAGTGGTCTTAGTAGTAATTTTTAGGAATAATTAATAAACATGGAAAATATGCTGTTTTTTCCAGTTATTGGCATTATGTGGAAATGTACTTGGATTGTTTTTTCATGCTTCTGTAGACCAGGGACATAGTTTTAAAGCCAGAGAGCATGAAGGCATTTTTATCCACAGTAAGCTACTGGCTGTTGAGGGGTCAGTCACCTCTTAAATCAGTCAAAGCACTTAAATAAATAGCCCCTATGGATATCAACTAAAGTTGTGTCAGTGCTGAGCCAAAGAATTATATTTGTTTTAACATAATTAGATTAATATATATCCATATGTTTACATATATATTTCTGCCTTTATTCTGGCAAAAGATATATAAGTAAATGAATGGTCTGAGGCACTGAAAGAGACTTCTTGAAGTGAAAGTGTGTAAATATCATGTGGTTTGGGGAAATGGTGACACTTAAGGATTGAAAAGTCTTTCTTTATACTCTAGGTTGGATTTTTGTGCCATATAACCACAGCGGTATTAGGGTTAAGCTCTGAGACATTCCATTGGATAAGGAGATGTGGAATTCATTCCCAGGAAAGGTTTTTATGTTTTATGGAACATTGCAAAATGTTTATTTTATTTTTCATGGACATTATATAAAGGATGCGTATAGCATGGAAACTGGACTATATGGCTGCATAGATCTACTCTATGCTCTCTAGAAATAGATTGATTTGAAGCCATTATCTTTCTACATTTTTGTTGTAGCTGTTGTTTGACATGACTTCCTTAATTCTCTTAGGTTCAATTACAATATTAAGTCTCAGGTTATTGTTGGGTTTTTGTTTTTTGGTGAATGTTCTAATATCTTTCAGCCTCTGAGGGCACTCACATACAAAACTGTAAAATAATTGGAAAATCCCATATCTCTTGGGGACCAGGCCTATATTATCTGAACTCTCTCAGTGATGGGGGCCACATCTGTTAACATGGATGGTGCATGTTATTCTATTTATAAACTTAACTCACTCATACCTGAATAGATGAATGATTCCCCTGGAGAACACTAATGGTGTTGATGGCACCCGAGCGAGTCTTTTTTTCTCCTTCAATTGGTAAGGATCATGATCCAAATGAGGCTTTCATTTGCTATCAGGCAGGGTAGGAAATAATTAATGAAGCTCCCCCTGGACTGAAATCTATCAAGAGGAGATAGAATCTCTAGGGATTGTAGTAGGATTTATATTTATTTGTTCATTTGCTGTTCCTCATTGGTGTCTTACTGGCATTACTATTGGGAGATGGATAGTAGTTTTAGGATGGTTTACCTAAGATTAACATGACTTTTGATAAGAAAATAGAGACTCTAAGTTCCACACTATCTTATTAGCTTCAGGAGTATCTCTAATTAAATACTTTAAGAAATTAATGTGAGATTTGGAGATTGCAATCTATATTTAGAGCCATGTATCTGGAGGGAGATTTATCCCATAAATAAGGATTCATTTATTCAGATTTCTTGAGAGGATAATGTTGTTTTTCTTCCCTTTTTCTTGACTTCTCCACATTATATTTAAATCTGTGATTCTGTTTAAATTGGTGGATATAAATGTTTACCTTCTAGCAGACCAAGTGAGAGGGTTGGTTGTGATTGATTAGAGAATGACAAGATTGTTGATCTTTTTTTGCAACTTGGCTGTTAATCGGTCTAGAAGCTGATTTCAGTATATGTGAAAAATGGCATAGGGAAGTGCATATATACCATATTACCATCTAGATGACACAGGAGTATTAGGGACAGATTTTCCTTCTGGGTTTTTAGAAGTATTCTCAGAGTTCTTGACCTGTTTCCTTCAGATCTGATCCAGCCAATGAGAAGCTAGTAAACGGCTTTTTTTTCTTGCAGTGGCAGCAGGTGATGTGTCAGCAAGCTCTGATGCTAAGTGGGGGATAAGGGAGTGGGAGGGAGGGTGGGAGGCAAGGGGCAAAGAGTTAGGCCTAAATGAAGTCATTAATAGGATGGCAAAAATAGCTAGATCAGTTTAAAAACTGCTCCATTTGATAGTGTTAACTACTAGTATGTATTAATCCAGGAAATGCAGGACAGTGAATTGATCACTTAGTATTGGTACCAGACTTAGTAGGCATGTGTATGTATATGTCCCAATACCCTAATTCCCTTTGTTCTTAGTCTTTGAGAGCACTCGCATTCAAAACCATAAAACTGTTGCTGAGAATTAAAGCTATACGTCTTATTAAAGATAAAACTCACCTTTCCTTTCAGAGCAAGGGATTCTTTCACATCCTCAGAAGATTACAACTTGAAGATTACAATTTGGGCACTTATATTTCACAGGGGATAATTCCCTCCTCCTGCCTCACCCTCTCATTCTAATACAGAATGTTAATGTGGTAGTGTATTAAAACCAAGACAGAATTAAGCAACCAGTTGAAGCCCTGAGAGTGAATGTCACTAACACAGAGCTGAATGGTGTGTTTATGTTGGTTATTGCCGGTGTGCAATTCTTAGAGGAATGGAAAAATCATAAAATCTGTGCAGTAACAAAATTAGAACTCCTTGCTGCTGTCATATGCTCCTTGCTGATTTAGCTGCTGCTCATCCACAGAGAAGAGGTGTCATTTCACTACTAGAATCCACATACTTCACAGGCTGCAAGGCAGTGTGAGAAACAGCGGAGAAAGGGTTAGATTAGGCAGATGAAGATGAAGCAAAGTACAGTATTGTAAGGTGTGAATCGTCTTGTGACACCAAACTATATTTACTCACTCAAGGGACTGAGTTGACTCTTTGGATGGGAGAGGCTGTTTAGGAATTACTGTTTCTTTTTGGTTTGTCCGTGGTATCACTGTTGGAGATCAGTCTAGCATGGGATAAATCCTGCTGTCATTGCTAAAATAAGCTGAAAATTACATGCTGGAAACATTTTTTTTTTCCTTTCAGTTATGAAAAGCTGTAGTTGTGTTATAAGCTTTGCAAGAGAGATCATGAAGTCATTCAACTTTCAAAAATGTTACTGTACCCTTAACAGGATTTGAAAAGGAAATAGAAGATTCTAATATAAGTTCCAACCAAATATAAACTTGTTCAAAATAAAGGGTTCAAAGGTTTCCTTTCTGGTTTCCCCTTTCAGTCTCTCCCCTCAGTTATTAAGCCTATTGCCTTTTTTTAAACCGCAGAGATGGCCACGTAAAATGCTTGCACGCCCAACTCACCTTTGCTTCAACAAAAGCCCCGAGCAGGAAGGCTTCTGCCATCCCAGGTTCACCGATTTCTCAGGGAGAGCTTTTTTTGTGTGATCCAGGTAGATGTCTTGCCATTTTATAAATCAGGTCATGCCAGTGCATACCCAAAAAGCTTCTACGATCACCTGCAATGTGGGTCTGTTATGTTCGGTCATTATGCTAGGTTATTTTCTGCCTATTAGTGAACAGCTGGGATTTTAGAAACAGCTGGATGATTAGTTGTGTATTTTCCATTTTTTCACCCAGATGCTTTATTACTGTGTAGAAACAGCCCCAGTGTGGAATGAGCTGCAAGTATGATAGCAAAAATTTTCCTCTGATGCAACTGTTGTTATTAGGAATGTAATGAAGAAAATCAAGGGCAAATTGTTCACTTTACAAACACGTTGTTAGAGATGACGCACTCATTTCCATCCCTGGACAAAGCACTTGATTTACCAACTTTTTGAATGCCTCTCGTGATATTCCTTAGGCTACCGAAGCTCTGCTTTGACTGTTACATTTATTTGCTTAAGGGGAAATGTCTATACATGAGGAGACGTCACCTGAGCTTTCCATTCGCTGCTGGCAACGGAAGCTGACAGAGCAGGCAGGCTCCCGTCCTTTTACTCATCAGCCTATTTTTAGGTTGGTCCCTTTGTGACTAACTTCAACCCTGACTAGAGGGGTTGAAATTCGAAGACAACACAGTGTTTTATTATGAACATTTGCACGTTTATAAAACTTTGGTATTGTGAAAGGGACAAATGTAATTCACCCACTGTTGGTTCCTAACCCTGGACTAAAATTAGAATAAAAAGAGTGCCCTGACTTCTTTCCTTCACCAAGTATTTTTTCAACAGAGGTTTGTTAAGCTCATGCCAGGTGACTGGGCTGTACCTGTGTTCCCAATCTCTAAAGGTACTAACACTTCAGAGAATCACAGTCCACGTAGAAGGATTTTTGAGTTACGGAAAGATTTATTCTTCTCAATAACAGGATTCTTGTTTATTATTACTATTACCCCCTCTCCCCACTAGAATCTATATGTTTGACTGGGTCTGCTTTCTCCTTAAAGAGTGAATTGCCAGGCTATCATGCTTTAATAATACTTTTTATAAATTCTATCTAGTGTTTGTAAAGTGCTTCCATTTCTGTAATATCTTCTGTATAAACTGCGCAGTAAACGGGACCAAATTCAACTTGCCAATTTTTTAGGATTCTTGCTCATGTAATAACAATAGTCAGTGCTTTCAAACAGTAGAGGTAATCACCTCTACAAAGAGTATTTACTTATTTTAATTCCCAGCATTTATATTCTATTTGATAGCATGTGTTTAAGTTATAACTCAGAGAGGAGGAGAGAAGCAAAGATTTGATTGCAATAATAAACATCTGTGAAACAGTAAACAATAGTCATATTTTTTATTCCAAAGTAGATTTTTTCCAGGACCATGGTTCTTCTGTTCCATAAGAACATTTTTTTTTTAAGCACAGCTGTATCTATCTTTCTCCTTGGAATGGTATGTGTGCTGTTGATGGTGCATTTTCAAATTTTGACTTGAGTAAAGACCTGAGTTTCTTCTTTGGATAAATGTAAAAGAGCTTGTGCTTCTTGTGGACTAGCTACCTAGGCAAGCCAAATGAAACTGTGTCTATTACAGGCTAAGTCAGGGCAGTTGAGGCCAACTTTTGGGAGTTTTCTGAGTGCCTTCTGTCTGCATTGCTCAGATCTCATAAGTGTTTGCTCAGATGTCTGTTTGCTTTTAGGATGCTATCTGATTTTTTTCTCTCTCTTTTTTTTTTATTTCCTTCTCTTGGAGTTAAGGCTTTCACATTTGAAATTTGGTTGTAATAACGTGTTTAGCTTTCTCTATCTAGCTTTAATTTCTTCAGAACAACTCAAACTTCTGTGAAATATGTCTTAAGGACTATCTTGTTTGTTTTCTGAGTGTTTCAGAACATACATTAGAGACCCGGGCTTTCAGTGTTCATTCAAGCCAAACAACTCTTATCTTTAATTGAAGCTCCTTCTAACTTGAAGCCAAAACAATCGGTCGAGTCAGTGAAGGAAAAAAAAAAAAAGCCAAGTTGATTGTCTGGCATTGTGAAGTCACTGATTCAGTTCTGCTTCATTAAAGCCGTTAGTATGAAACGCATCCTAGATTCTTTTAAAATTTGGGAAGTTTTCAAGTACTATCTATTCTGTCAGGGAAATACTTTTAATCGTAAAACCATTATTTTGTGGAATTTTTATTTTTTACTTTAGCGAATTGTAACTATTCCTGTGCCTTAGAAATAGGACATTCTGCATACTAAATGCAAACAAAACCATTGTTTATGTGATTTCTTAAAACTAAGATGATTTTCCCTTCACAATTTTTCCTGAAAGCATTTTCAAACTTTAAAAAGGTATATTTAGCCTAAATTAGCAAATACATAGTTAATATTTGAAGATTTTTTTTTAGCCAAATAGCTGAATTGCTCATTATTTAGTGTGAAGGAGTAAATGACTCTTACAATGTTTTTTTTTACACATCAGATATTGGAGATGGAAAGACATATATTTATTTACAATTTCTGAAAGAGGCTGAAGGTAACAGCAGAGTGTTTCATGTGGTTCATTCAGAAGTCCTTTAACAGAAGCCAACTGCATTTACAATATAGCAGAATTTTTCTATACCTAACCAGACAGTGTAATTTAGAAATGTGATATTACATTAAGTAGATTACATTTCTGAAATTTTAAAATAAATTCATATTATATAACATTACCTCTATTTAGGACCTTTAAAAAAAATGTACTAAATTTTCTAACAGGTGCGTGTGAGTGTTCTCAGAATAGAGTTTGACAATTTAAAACCCTATTTCCCTGAATGAGCAATATGTTTTCAGAAGAAAAGTCTCTTTATGTACACGTTTGAATAAAAATATATTACTCTGTCTTTAACTTTTATTTTAGATCTTGATCTTAAATTTGGTTTCCCTTTTTCTAGTATCAACTGATGGTTTCTGTGGCATTAAGTAATCATTAATTATTTGTTCCTATTAGAATAAAATTTTACCTTAAAAATAAGGACTAATAATTTGTACAGATTGACCCATAGAGAATTAGTACATAAAACAGACATTTCTCTTTTCACTGGTCATGTAGAGCCATTTCTCAGTAATTATGTCTTTCTGCTTTTTAAAAATGTGAAGTTCACATTATTTTACTAAGTATTTATTGCAATCTGCTCATGCTATTTATCAAAACCTGGCTGTTTGCCGTGGAGAAATAAACCTGTTGGCCTCCATAGAATAGTATTAAAAGCATCTTGTAATAAACCTCTCACCAGAAAGATGGTTCCATGGCAGGTATTCAAGGACGGTATTGTAGGCAGCTCTAGGGTACTTAATGGAAAATACAGACAACTTAAGTGATTCAATTTCACTAAAAAAAAAAAAAAAAAAGCCCGTATTCTTAACAAGTTGAATGTTGCCATAGCTCCAGTCTTTTAAATCACATTGTTGCACAAAATTATTTGTCAGTGGATGGTCAAATGAAAAATTAGGGATGAGGTATAGAGAGTTTTGCTATTAAATAACATTTTTAATTTTGAAACCATTCCTACCTCTGCAAACAAATTCTAATTATAGGAGATGTTTGGTTTTCTAACTGGAAGATAACAAGAGCAAGAAGTTCAAAGTCAGATTAATCATGAATAAGCAGAATTTGCTTTTGTGGTATGTTTCTGCTTGTGGCTATAACACAAACCTATTATCTTATAATTTCTATCATTAGCATGCTAATATCATCACATTTTAATAACTTGTTAATTTCCACGGAAGCCTAGGTGGTAAATTTAGGTTGTGTGCTTTACAGCCAGCTACCGGTTAGCAGATGGACAGACATGGTCATAGAATTTGCCACTGTCCATATCACTACTAGTACTATGAACATATTTGTGATGAAAGCTTATTTTTCATTTCTTTCTTAGGTTCTCAGAGAAGAGTATTTAATTTTATTTTATTTAAGGAAATCTTTATTTTTTAGGAGAATGTGTCAAATCCATCCTTGAAATCGAGATCATGTGGCAATAGAGTGTGTGGGAGAAGTAGTTGTGTGTTATTCGTAGTTTTGGCCACTTAGTTGTTTGTCCATGTCCAGATCAAAACATACATATGTTTTTCCTTGATTGGTTGAACTGGTTAATGTGTGCTTCTTATCTGTGTGAAGTGTTTTAAAGGAGACTCATTTACAACTGAGAAAAGAGTCATCATTTGTATTCATGCTAGTGGAAGATAAGCTTCATACTTCAGACTGGCTTGTGCTACTTAATGACACTGGAAACTCAAGGGGGTGTGATGTGCTCGATGCATTCCAGCAAATTGTAAGAGGTTCTGGAATCATTTGAATTGTGCCTTTATGTTGATGGGTTGACCAAAGTATTTATTCATTGCTTTTGTAGATGCTGTGCAGATGCTCTTATATATCTTTTAAAAGTACTATTGAAGTGTGTTTATCTCATGCTTGTATTTCAGAGTATAATAAAATATATAATGATCACATGTAACCATGATGGCATGTGATCAATAACAAAAAGAGTAACAGACATAGTTAAGGCTTGAGGAGTTATTTTAAATATTTTTTTGAACTAAAATAATACTACCCTATTATATTCTCAATATGTAGAATAGAGAACAGGCAGAGTGAGGGGGGGGAAGGTGTTTTGTTATTCTAACTCCTTTTTTCCTATGCATTGTTATCCTACCTCATTATAATTATAATATACTTATATCTGAGTTGTGTTTTTCCCTGATTATAATATCACTGCCTTTTCCTTAGTGTCACTACATAGTTTTTTATTATTCTTTTATTTTTTGCCATGATTTTGTGTCTGTACCACAGTCTATCAAATCAATGTGTGTAGTTTTCTTGTTCATTTCAGTATGATGGATATTTTATAGATTGCTTTATTTTTTTCATTATAAATAAAACTGATATCTTCATGAATATAATATTTAAAAAAAAATTTATTTTACTATTTTTTAAAGCTAGCTTCCCAATAGAAGTTGTTTGTTTTTAAATAAAGGGACTTTAATTTTAAGTGCTATTGCAGTCTTTTCCGATATAATATAATATATTAATAATGAATCTAGTGGGTCAAGAAATAAACTTTGAAAATAATTTATTTGCTGTTCTCTGCAGTTTAGCACACATTAATCATTTAAATATTATCAATAATGTAATGGCTGTACACTGACCTTAACTTTGCCTATTCATATAGCAAATTGTTTTAGATGTAAGTGTTGCTTGAGCAGCTCATGACAAAGTGGTTCACGTTAGTTCTCTGGTCTCCTACTGTAAGCAGACTCCTGTACATTTTCATTTGGTTCATGGTAATCAGGATAATTATACATTTGTCCCTTAGTATCCACAGGGGATTGGTTCCAGGACTCTCCTCAGATACCGAAATCCAAAGATTCTCAAGTCCCTTGTATAAAATGGTGTAGTATCTGCATGTAATCTACACATACCCTCTCATATACTTTAAATCATTTCTAGATTACTTATAATACCGAATACAGTGTAAATGCTATGTACATAGTTGTACATACAATACATGTGCTATGTAAATAGTTGCCAGTGTGTGGCAAATTCAAGTTTTGCTGTTCAGAACTTTCTAGAATTTTGTTTTTTTCCCCAAATATTTTTGATCCGTGGTTGGTTGAATCCAAGGATGTGGAACCCATGGATATGAAGGCCCAACTGTATCTCTCTCTCTCTTTGTCTTACCTGAAGGGCCTGCCTTCAGCTCTCTAATCTCTCTTAACTCCACCATCACTCAAGCCTTTCATCTGTCCTTAAGACAAATACTCTTCTGAACTCCTAATCTCTGTATGGCTTGTGAATGTTTTCATGGTAATTTCATCATGGGATATTGAATTATAGGAGACAGGTTTTATCTCCAGTTCCATTTCTCCTCTTTCTCTATTCTCTTCTTCCTTCTTTTCCTTCAACTCCTTTTCTTCTCTCTCTCTCTCTCTTTTTTTTTTTTGACTGAATATCTCACTTTTCACTGACTTGATGTTTCAGTATTGAGGGACAGATTACAAATGGGAAATGCTCTGCCTACTTCTTCTCACCTTGGAATTGGATGGTCCCTTAGAAGAGTTTAAAACTGTTCATATTCAAGCTAAGCAGCCTGTCTCCTAGTAAGAGAACCAAGCTATGTAGACTACTGAATTTTATAAAGATTAAATGTTATATTCTAATGGTACTTTCTCTGGAAATAATACAGGTTATTCCTGGGAATATTAATTCCTGCTCTTGAAGAATAATCTGTTTGCCTAACTTCTTGGATTCAATATTTTAATGAAAAAAGGCGGGGGGTGGGGAAGAGGAATGGATAATTTTTGTTTTTTCTTTTCCTTGGCAGCTAAAAGCACATTTTTATCTCCTTTTTCCAGGGCTCCTGAAAGAATTTCTGGAATTATTGAAAAACTTTGCTGAGTTTAAACTCTGAGCCCATAACTCTTTACTGTTTCTTATTATCTGCTTATCTTGGAAATGCTGGTTTTTGGAGAATTGATCCAATTAAATTAGAGCTGTTTCCAGTTATTCCTGGAACCCCTTCTTGTTTCGGGAAGAAATAGTAGAAATAAACAATTTTTTTTTTAAAGATTTGAAACAATTTGTAATATCTTGTGGACAGTTTGCCTACTGCATTTCTTCTAATTGTACCTTTCTTTTCAGAGAGAGAGGTCTTGGTATCTTAAACCGTAACTACAGGGTTTTAAGGGTCAGTCATTTCAATAAAAAGGCTATAAAGCCAGGAGCCAAATCTCAGTTTCTAGAACAAACAAGGAAACAAAGAGATTAGAACATTTTAACTCACTAAGTGAAACAGTGAAATTATGAATAATGCTTCAATTTTTGGAAATTTAGTTGTGTTTGGGGATGACTTCTGTGCACTGGCCTGGCTGTACCAGTTGTTTAAATGTTGAAATTTCTCTGCACTGACTGGTATCCAGTGGACTCTGTGGAGCTTACCAAGTGCCCCAAGATCTTGGCCCCTCCCCTTAAATCTCTTCAAGATCCATGAATTAATGGGCAAACTCCTGGCATATCAGGGGACCTCTAAAACTCAGCCCTGTTGCTAAGGCTGTGATCTATCTTAATTGTTCATGCCTTATCAGTTGTGTATATATTTTAAATATCATTCCTGGTCATGAGACCAGACCTCAGGTGATCCAGCAGTTCTAGCATTTTGAGTTCTAGCGTTTCTGGATTCTGTTTCTAGTTCTGACACCAACTTTGGCTTCGGGTATTTTAGATCTATTTACTTTTTCTATGCCTTAGTCTACCCATTTGCATCAGGATCTGAGGAAACCAGACTCATAGAAAGGATTGATAAATACCAGCTGGAGTTTGTCCAGTGCTTAAAGGTTTTAGTCATAAATTGGTTTACATGTTAATATGTAGATCAGTTAGTATTTTCCGTGTATCAGGCCAAAACTTAGTGGCTTAAAAGAACAGACAGTTATTAGGCATGATTTCGTATGTTGGCAATTTGGGTTGGGTTCAGCTGGTTGGTTTTTATTTTGGTATCACCAGAGATCCCACATGTGGCTACAGTCAGCTGAGTGGGCTACTCCTGGCTGATTGATCCCAGATGGCCTCAAACACAAACTTTAAGTTAATGGGGGTGATCAATCCATGTGCCTCCAGCATTTAGTGGGATAGTCTGTGCTTCTTCACATGGCAGCTGGGTTCCAAAAGTGGCAAAAGAGGGCAAACATGAGGTAAGAACTTCTCAAGCCTTTGCTTGCATCTTCTTTGCTAACATCCCATTAACCAAACAAGTTACATGGCCAAGCCCAGATTCAAGGGGTAGGGAAACAGAGTTCTCTTTGTCATTAGAGAAGTTATGAAATATTTGTGGTCATTTTTTCATTTGATGACAACAGCACGTAACCAAATTTCTTTTGATAAAGAATCTATCCCAGAACATGGGAATTCCCTTGCAGTCCAGTGGTTAGGACTCAGCGCTTTCACTGCCGGGTCTCAGGTTTGATCCCTGGTTGGGGAGCTAAGCTCCCGCAAGCCATGTAGCACAGCCAAAAACAAACAAAAAAACAAAAAAAATCTATCCCAGAAAAAATATTTTAGAGATAGCTGTCCTTGTCTATAGAGAGAATGCATGGAAAAAAGAATATTTTAGTTTAGTTCACTGTTCAAACTCTCTTCTGCCTAGTGCACCTTGGGACATTATGGACTCTGGGTTATATGTGCTTGTGAAGGAAGTCGTTTATAACAAGTGCTTTAAAGTTATTTTTTATCTCTATTAGGTTTTTTAAAAAAATTCCTTCCTGAGAGAATTATAAACTTCAAGAGATAAAGGACTGATTGCTTCTTTTGGTATTCTTTCCCAGTCTAGTAGCCTGCACATAGTGTTATTGGCTAATCTGTAGCCTCCGCTGACTAGACATAGACAAGAATTTCACGTTAAGCATGTTTACATCATTTTGTTATGTTTGCTTGTGACTCAGTGCTTTTTAGCGGTTGTTTAAAATAATTATTTGAAAAAATAAATCTTTGCATTAACGTGAGCTGCTTATTTGTGCCTTGAATTTTGAGCCAAGAACATTGGTTTCTACTGTGAATTTAAAGCTTATTTCTTGTGAAATCTGATAAGTCATGTCCAACTTTGGATCTGTCGTTTTACATGCAGCACACGTGAATTTCATCAAACGCTGGATCAATTCTGTCAGCCGCCAATGAAACATCTGGTAGTGTAATGTGCTCAACTTGGTATCTGTTGAGTAAAGTATCAATCTTGTAACAAATTTTCAAGTGATTTCAGAGCATTCTTATTGGCTAATTACTGATATCAATAATAATTATGTTAAACTTGGTACTTCTCTTGCCATGTTGTAGTAGATGTCTGGCAGTCATAGAACAAGGAAGCTAATATTTTTTCTAATGTACCTGTGAGGAAGTGACTTAAGGATTACTATATTGTTTCCTCTCCCTATGGTATTAAGATGTCTTTCCAAATGCATGTGATAGTCTAATCTATCAGCAAATCATTAAATAATGTTACAGGGACTTTGGAAGGTATTGTTGGTGGAACAGATAAATCCATGTATTATAGAAAAGTTCTCATCACTACCCATAGTCATATAATAATAGTTGCTATAATTAATAGTAGTCATATAATAATAATTCTCTCCTTTGCTGTGGTGTATAGACATGTATATGGTTGCATCGTTTTCCCTTTGGCTGAAAGGTCTAAATTCCTTGTTCCTATCCATAAAAGATTTTGGATGCTTCCTTTGCCATATTTAAATTTTATAGCTGAAAATTGCCTTTTAATTTCCAAATAGCCGTTAGATGGCAAAGTCAGTGCTTTGGGTAACGTTAGGATTCTTTAATAATTAAAGGCAGTTCTTTTCTTTGGATGCTTCCATCAATGAAATTTCTTGCAGCAGTCACTTTTGCATATACCTAAGGCAGCAGAGCTCTTATAATGTTCTCTGGATGTATACAGATTAAATTTTGAATCATAACAATAATAATAAGTAAGGTTTTCTAAACACTTTTTTTTTTTTTTTGGCCAGAAAATAGGCATATCCATTACTTGGTGTGAGTGATTTAATACTTCATTTCTCAGGGATTTCTAGGGGAAGATCACAAAAATTATAAGTGCATATTTAATGAAAGAAGGCAGTAGTAATCAAAAGTTTGCCTTCTGTTTGGTTTCATAACATTTATTTAACTTTTCATAAAGAAACACATACCATGCTTATAGGTCAATTTTTGTGTGCTCTTTGCCCAGTGATGTGATTGCTAATATTAAAAAGTCAAAGAAAAGATGTCCAGGAAACAGGGACCTGTCCCTGATGACAGGGACCAGGATTGAAGGATCTGGAAGAATTTTCGATATGGCATATTTGTCAAAAACAGTTGGGTAGGCTTAGATTTCGGTATCCTTTGCCATATTGCTGGTACTTTCAGACATCTCTTTTTTATCACTGTTAAATGTGAAAAATCGCATTTCAAAAGCAAGAAGGGAGCAAGAAAGTGTTTTCTTGGACCACTTACTGCTGCACTGCCCTCATCTACCTTGGCTGTCCTGTTCATGATGTCTTCCGTACCTCAGTCTTTTCCCTTCTGATGGTGGACACCATTGAATTTTGATACTCTCACTTATCCAATGGTTGTGAAGGAGCTGAACTGATCAGTAGGTGAAGCACTCAGGAAATAGGCCCCACTCTGGAAATCTAACTCATTAATTTTATTATGGTAAATGTTAAATGCTTGCTAATGTATGTTGGAAAATATGGCAAGATTAAACCAATACCTGTTTTTTCTATTTATTATTTTTTTCTTTTAAAATCATCTCTGTTGTGGTATATATAGTGCCTGTACAATAAGCAGTATCTACCTCAAATGTACAAGTCAATGAATTTTGACAAATGTATACACCTGTGAATCCACGACTACAATCAAGATGCAGACATGACTCCAGCAACCAATGAAACCTGCTTTGTGTCACTATAGATGAGTTTTGCAATTTCCAGAATTGTGTATAAATGGACTCTTGTTTCTGGCTGCTTTCACTTAGCACCATGTTTTTGATTCATCTGTGTTGTTGCATATATCATTCAGCAGTTAGTTTTTTTCTTTTTATTGCTGAGTACAATTTCACTGTATGGACATACCACATTCTGTTTAATCCATTCACCTCTTGGTGGACATTTAGGTTTTCTAAACCCTGTTTTGATGTTCTTTTTTTTTTTTTTCCCCCACCAAATCTTGTTCTTAGTGCCACCTGCTAATTATTTCATGTCCTTAAACCTAAATTTCATTCATCTTTTGTCATTTACTCTACTACTTGGTTATATCCTTTATATACTACAAGAAATCAATCTACCATTAAAAGTTTATATAAGATATGTATATTTCAGTAGAATTACTTAATATTTCTAAAAAATCAGTTCTTAATGATTTCTTTCTGAAACGAAGTGCTTCTAATCAAGAATGTGTATTCTTTTTCTCCAGAAGTCACTTTTATCTCTGGGCCATTTTTGTTACTTTGATGGCAGCAATGATGAGGATTTCCCTAGAAATACATGCTGACATATAGGTAGACCAGCAGTCCGCTGACAGAGCACTTCCTTGCTTCAGAGAAACAGTACATGACAATTAGAGTGATTTCAGTTATAAAAGTTGGTAAATGAAATGCAGAGTTTTCTATGTTCCCCATTTGAAATATAAACTCTTTGAGACTTTCATTAGTTTTTTTAAAGTAACAATCTTCTTCTGCAAGTTATACTAATGGAGCGAGCTGCAGCCTCTCCACTGAAGCAAATTTTTGAAGACCAATTTTGCCTCTGCCCAACTTAGTATAGCTACTGAAGTTAGGAGCAACGTGAGTTTAGGAGGATTGTTCTTTTAAATCTTTCTTTTAGATCATTTCTTTTAAACATCCAGACTTAATGTCTAAGTACATTCACCTTTTTAAGTTCTCTGGGACTCCCTTTGTTCCTGTTCTCTCTTCTCTTTCTCTCCAGTTTTCTTTCTCCTTCATTTTTCATCTGCATTTCCATTTCTCTCTTTTTCTTCCTATTCCCCCTCTAGCCACAGATTCTCCAAGGAAGGACTGAGCACCACAAGAGAAATTCTTTCTGCTCTGCTTTGACCATTTTGCCTATGAAATTTTGCTTTCCCAACCCAGAAATCTCAAAGATGTTGCTAGAGTGAGTTCTGTATCCTATACCCTGGCAAAGCGCCTAGAACCGGTCCCAGTGGGATTTCTGTTTTAGAAGCTGCCTTAAGATCTTTGTAGCATTGTTCAGTTTGCTTTCCTAAAAGAATTTCAGCCAAATGCATCTCCTTAAAATGTTTTGCCAAAGTATGTGACCACTTCATCAGTGTAAAGATTATGTATATAAAAATACAAACATGTGTGTGTATGTATATACTTGAATATATATATACTCACACACACAACTCTAAACATATGTATATCTAAACAACTAGGTAAGTCCCCTTAGGCACCTTCCTCTTCTACCCCCAAAGCACTTCCTTCCTCCCACTCATAGTTGCTTTGACTGCACTGACTGTGTAAGGCTCCTGGGATTCTATCTCATTCCATCTCACGTTCAACTAATCATGTATTCTTTAGCTTAGTTGTGATGATATAACAATTAGGCAGTTATACTTCTGCTTCCAACTGCAGATTGGGACCCTGGTGAGCCAGTTGGCTAAGTGGAGGGGTGAGTGAGGCAGTGGGAGAGGTAGGGGAAAAAAGGTACTGATATGCTGGCATAGGTGGTCTTTGAGCATTAATAAAAGAAAATTGCCATTTTTAATTTGATTTACAACCATATTAGCAATGACTCTTATAGCAGGGAGAAAATATATCAGACTTGGTTAGTGGACATTTAGGGTCTTGTAAAATTGTTATAATTTGATAGTGTCACTGATCTTAAAATTCAAAAAGACCACTCATAGCATATGGTATAATCGTTCATTAATTCAGTCTTCAACTAATACTTGAAGTGAGCCTATACTGTATGAAGACTTCTGTGCTGGGACAGTGGCATGCATGAAGCATACTCTTTTTTTTGGGTGATATGAAAATAGATGTATTTAGAACTAGCACCACAACACTTCACTGACATTCTTCAAAAGGTCACATCTGACATCCCATTTAAATCTTTGGGTTTTTTTTTCATGATCTTCTACAGGTCTCTCTTTATTAGACTGTGGCTTCAGTTTCAATGAGGCATACACTTGACTTTAATGTGTATTCCCGTCAAAGTCTTTGGCATTAGTGTATTAATTTATCATTCAAAAAACTCTTAGTGAGTACCTATAGGCACTCATTATGGGCCAAAAAATATTTGATGTTATGGAGATGCATAGAGATCAATAAGATACTCATTCTTACACCTTGAGCTTACAGTCATGTAAGAGAGACAGATTTGGGAACAAATCATGTTAGTCACTGTGACACATGTGAATGGGGCTATGAATCCAGTGCCATGGAAATCTTAAATTCCCCGTTGAATTGGTATTTCTTTTATACCAGAACTTTACTGAAAACTAATGGGGGGTGGGGAAGAAAACTAAATTTGTCAGCTAAACCCAGACCATTATTTTAGGAAGATTTTTGTTCAGAGGAAAGCACACAACTTTGATCTTATTTATTTTAAACTGTTGCAGATATGTATTTAGAACTGTAGGTTTAATATTCTTTAAATTCTGTACCTTATTTTTGAAATAATGGTGCTACTGGAAAGAAGCATTTTATATTTCATATTTAGAAAGATGATGGGAGAAATTGATTAGCCTTGAGTGAAAGCAGGGATATTCTCACAAACGATGACATATTTTCTTTGCATGACATTTACAATGGGGGGGTCTATCTTTGTTAATCTCCATGATTTCTTCATGTATCACTAACTTGGTATTTCATCAGCTGATTATTATATTGCTCATAGAGATACAGCTTTGGTTGTCTCTCAGCATCTGTCTCTTGCAACGGTGGAATTTCACTTATGGCATTTTACTCTTCTAGGTAATTGAATTAAATGAGAAAGTACCTAATCAATTGCTGTGTATTCTCTCTTTCCTCTCTCTCTCTGACATACACACACACACACACACACACACACACACACACAAAATGTAATATAATGGGCTTCAGTTAAGTAATAATAATGTAATTCTTCTCGTAGGAAATTTCTAGGTAAGCAGCTCAATTAAGCATTTGTTTTTAAGTTTCTGCTCTTGGCTTCTGGGAGATGGCTTTTGGACAAGGTGTTGTCTGTTTGAGTCTCAAACGGAAGACACGTTGTCTGGTACATTGTAGACTGTGTCTGACTGGTCTGATGTGGAGTCTAATGAGAAGGCTGACCTCATATTTCATGATTGTAGCATCAGTTTTGCCTCTGAATTAAATCAGAAAAAACGGCCTCAGTTCCTCTTTCTAAAGAACATTATCTAACACTAACTAATCTTACCTTGTCTTCCTCCTCCATGGTTTCCCACCTGCGGGTATTGAATGCTGCTTTTTTTTGTGGAGCAGGTGAGAAGGCAGAAGACAGAGAGTCAGTGAAATCAGAGCATGCCACAACCGAGATAACACATGCAAAGTGACTAAAATGGTACCCAGTGCATAATAAATGCTCAACGTTTGTTTATTATTGTGATTATTATCCTCATGACTCCACTTTGCTTTTACATGAATGCCTCATGATTGTCAGATTGAATAGTTTAAGTATTTCTCCACCATTCCTCATAATCGTTAGCAATAGAAAATTTTCACCTTTGAATATATCAATTGACAAATGTAAGAAAGATAACAGTATCTTTCCATATTTTTGTGGTATATCTGATACAAATGGTACTGAAGCATATTCAGGTCTGTGTTAGTTTCTTATTGCTGCTTTTAAAAATTACCACAGATTTGTGTCTTGAAACAACACAAATTTATTATCTTATAGTTATGGAGATCAGAGTTTCGAAAATCAAGGTATCAGCAGAGTTGCATTCTTTCTAGAGGCTCAAGTGCAGAATCTACTTCCTTGCCTTTTTCAGCTTTTAGGGGTTTCCCACATCCCTAGGCTCCTGGCCCTCTTCCATCTTCAAAGCCAGCAGTCACATCACTCCAACCTCCACTTCACATCTCCTTCTCTTACTCTGACCCTTTCAACTCGCGCTTACAAGTATCCTTGTGATTGCACTGGGCCCATCTGGATAATCCAGGATAATCTCCCATCTCAAAATCTTTAACTGAATCACATCTACAGAGTCTTTCTCACAAGTTCTGGGAATCAGGATGTGAATGTATTTGGGGTCCATTATTGTGCCTGATGGAAGGTCCAGTGAAAACCATGACCATTACCTGTTGAGTAGAATCACAGAACTTGAGATCTAAAAGGTACATTAGATCAGTCATTTTAGAGATGAGGAAACTAAAGCGTCGTAGATAAGGATTATACTACCTGGGACTAAAACCCAGGTCGTGAATCTCTAATCAGATGACTTTTCCAGTTTGTATGCAGCATTTCTTAAAACTGTGCCCATTGGCCGATTAATTACTTTTTTTTAAATTAAGAAGCCATGTTATAAAATTCCAAATAGTAATTTTAGACTGAATTTGAAGCCACTTTGGAATTTGAAGCCACTTTGAAATCTGAAGGCAGTTTATCCTCTTGGACTTCATTTTTGACACATTTAAAAAAAGAGCTGGATACTTCAAAATTAGTTCAGTGACTTTTTTTTTTAAAGGGAAAAATACTTAAGGTGCTCCCAAGAAGCTTATAAAATGTATAACTGCGGCTCCAGTCGAAATTGTGAAGCCCAGAATTCTTCCTCTTCAGAAGGGAAAAATATGATCTTTGTGAATACTTCTCATTCAGGCCACAATTAAGAAAATTCCATACTAAAAAGGGTAAACAATTGATTTTTATGAAAAGTGGGCATGATTAGAGCTATGCTATTGCTTGTTTAGATTGACTATTTAATGGACTGTTTAGAAAACTCACAGTACTATTTAATTTCTTACGTTTCATCTGTGTAGTATACCAGGATGCTATAGTCAATTAGAACAGTGTGTTCTTATGTACAATATATATGGTTTTTACGAAGCTCACCCAAGGATAAAATAAATTAGAAACTGGCTCGCTGCCTCTATTTCATTCTTCTTTTTTACTCTTTCTGAAGTTTGAATTTTTACAGTCTACAGAGGATATAGTCATTTTGATGCTGTTTTATTTTCTGGGCTGCATTTTAGAAGATGACCTGAAAGATAGACAACTGATCTTCTCATTTGTATTCAGTAGACATTACCTAACCAAATAAGCAAGGGTTTATTGAGCATCTCCTGTGTTCAAAGAACCATGCTGGGGATGTCAAGATGAATTAGACACAACTTTTTATAATGGGAAAGCCATCAACTTTGAGTTTAACTTTAGTTCCTATTTTCTCTCTAGCCCTTAGTAAAAGTCAGACTGTGAGCAAATACTTAACTGCTTTAAACTTCCGAAAGTGGGAAAATGAGACCTATCTCCCAGGCGCGTTACAAGGATTAAACTGAGGTAATGCATGTGAAAACACCAAATACAGTACCTCATGCAGAGCAGGTGCTTTATAAATGTTAGTTTCCATCTTCAAAGAGCTCACAGCCTAGTAGGAGAGGTGAGCTATCTATAAATAACTGTAATACAAGGCAAAAGTGATAAGTGGAGCGAGAGAGGTCCAGATAAGGAGCTGTTGGAGGTCAGAGATGAACTATGTTATGGGGTTCAGAGAGGGCTTCTTGGAGTGTTTTCATGGCATCTTAGCTGGCCCTTAAAAAAGAGAGAATTTAGACATGTCAAGATACAGGCCCTGTGATTTGTGCTCTGTCTCCCGGTTGATCTCGCACTAGCTTGCTTTCTGTGCCATATCTTGTGCATTATCCAGTGCTCGGGTTTTCCGGTTTTATCTCTTTAGATCTGACTTCTGGCTGTGCTCATATATCATCAAGGATTAATATCCTTTCCTGCAAGGGCACTCTGTCTGGGCTCTTGCTTTTACACTTTTCAGAGTTATATGTAATATAAATAGAATAATTTTATTTGTTTTTAAGAGACAAGTCATTTTTCCCCTGAAATAACTTCTGATAGTAAGACGGACCCAATTAGAGTAATTGCATGTGGTTGGTTGGCAGAGATCTAAGCGAGTTTTTTGGGGAGCCCTTGAAGGGCATTATTCATGACCGTTGGAATCAAGATTTTTCTTTCAGGGAAAAAAAACAATTGTCAGACTTGTCTTTCTTTTAGATGTGTGATGCTGGAAATCCTCTGCACTGTTGCCCACGCAGCTGCTTCCATTTGCGCTCTCTGCATCATAGTCCCTCTTAATAGGAGTGCAACCTCCGTTGGCCTCTGCACTTCACTGAAGGCCTGATTTAGAAAATTGACTCATTTTGCACGGGCTACCGAGCAGCTATTTGGAGGTACTGCCTTCTAGTGACTTACAGCTTGAACTAGATTGAAAGCCCCAAATGTGGCTTTTCTTTCTTATTTACCTCCAAAGTCATGTAACCGCTACCAAATTTTTTTTTTTTTTTTTTGCGGTACGCGGGCCTCTCACTGTTGTGGCCTCTCCCGTCGTGGAGCACAGGCTCCGGACGCGCAGGCTCAGCGGCCATGTCTCACGGGCGCAGCCGCTCCGCGGCACGTGGGATCTTCCTGGACCGGGGAACGAACCCGCGTCCCCTGCGTCGGCAGGCGGACTCTCAACCACTGCGCCACCAGGGAAGCCCTCTGTTTTCTTTAAATGTATAGACTGAGGTGGTACTCAATGGTTAGTTCATTTGAGTGTTCGTAGTACCCTACGAACTAATTTGACTATTGATTATAGTTTTCAGGGAGCAGTGATGTTTTTACTGTGAATCTATAAAGATACTCATATAGATAAGGACAGAAATCTTCTTAGTATTTGTGAATCATCTTGACCAGTAAGATCACTCTAAGAACCAACTCTAAAGCATGAGGCTGAGAGCGTCAGAATCTTTTATTATCTTTTATTATTATTTTAGGATGTTCTGCTTTTTTGACATGGGTCAGTTTCCAGCTCTAGATCTTTATCTTTATCTGTACTTTGACTCCAGGCAGATATACAGGAGCTTGTGAATACAGTCTTTTACATAGCAAAAATTCACTTTGATATAGGTTGTTCTGGGGCCCTAGCCAAGATTTTCATTTTTCTTTTAGTTTTTCAATTTTCAGATATACTGAAAGGACTTCACTATACCTTCATCTTTGAATAATATGGATCCTAAAGATGAAGTAGTAGGAGGCTTTCATGTGCTGCATACTTTTGTGGCCTGCCAGAAACTGGTCTCTAGTGGTTTTCCCAAAGGGTCTCATAAGCAGTTAATAGTTATTAGTTGAAAAAAGGGGTCATTTTTGAAAGATTGAGTTAAAGTGAAACTAGTTTTTTTGTGGTTGTACTTGTTAGAGCCTACAATATGATAATGTGTATAGTGAATTTCCAAAAGGTTGATGTGTGGACTTTCATATGTTTAAACATAATCCCCCCGCCACTCCCCCGCCATCTCTTTTATTTCTTTTCAGAGAATCTCAATGGATTTTTGTTCCACAGAACAGAATTTGGTCCATACTGTTTATAGAATCTAGAAAAGGGAATTTTTGAAAATTTGTATGAAAATTCTGTAACATCTCTCTTGTGTCTGGGCTTCTAAGAGTATAAGTGCTTCTAAAACTTTAATGTGAGTGCACATTTGTTGGATAGCCTGTTAATATGCAGAATTTGATTCAGTTAGTCTCAACAGGGGCAGTGATTTTGCTTTTCTAACAAGCTCCCAGGTGATACTGATGCTACTGACCTCTGGAACACACTTTGAGTGCTTAAGGGCATTCCCAGGTGAAAAATGTTAAAATGGTCTCTGCTACCTGGAGCCCAGAGGTGAGCTGATTAGAAAGGCATTTCCTCCACAGGACTGGAAGTTTGAGCTGGAAGTAGTTTTTATGCAAGCCAGATATTACACTTATATATGACTTATGTGCTCTTTATTTTTTTCTTACAATTTTTTTTTCCTGGCTATGAGGGGTACACCCATTCATAGATTGAGAATAAAGTAGCAAAAAGCACTGTGCTTTGACACTTGCTGTGTGTGTCTGAAGTATTCCATGGTGCATTTGAGAAGTCTGAGATGGGAGAGTTTGGATCTCTGTTCTGTAAACAATAACTTTGAATGGTAAATACACATCGAGAATGCTTAGTTAGACCTACTCATGTAACCCCTCTAACCATTTCAATACTCATGCACCCAGTTTAGAACAAAGAGTTAACTGAGTCTCGGTATGAAAGTTTATCAGCAATCAGAAAGGGTTATCATTGTTTAATCTAAGGCTGGAGTAACAAGATTCATATCTTGGACTAACTCCATTCATTTCTTCTTCAGTAGATGTCTGTAGAAAGATTCCAAGGCTATGGTCTGAGCTTGATGGAAAAGAGCGACACAGTTGATTACTGATGTGCATGCTGGTCATGGGAAGGGAAATATCCTCACAGGAGCGGAGCTGATAAGGCATTGGGTTATGCTGAAACCACATTGTCAACAGATGATCTTTGCACCCTGTAATTTGGTTAGCATCCATTGTCAAATACTTAAATATTGGTTAAAGCTATTATAAAACCGATTTGCCTCAAATGTCATTTTATTATTTTTTTAGTACTACAATTGCTTTTTAGGCTGTGTACTCAGAGTAACTGGGCTGAGATTCCAGCAAAATATCTGGATTGTGCTAAAAATAAATGCAATGTTATCCCTTTAAGTCCCGGGGCTTCCCTGGTGGCACAGTGGTTGAGAGTCTGTCGCCTGCCGATGCAGAGGACATGTGCTTAGACTGATTACTCTTCAAACTCCTTGCTAACAAATTCTTTGTAATGGAGGGCCTGTTATAGTGAGTTAGTTAAGATTTCTTTGTAATTAGAAATTCCTGTTTGCAAACAATTGACGGAGTCATTAAAAGTCTTTTGTCTTCAGTGGGTTAAACATATTTTCTGCAGTTTAGATTACAAACACTTTCTTCAGTGACAAGTTAAGCTTTAGCCTAATCCTTGGTCATGTCAAACATTTTAAATTAATTGAGTCTGAATCATGATTTTAGTATATTCCTAGAATTGTATAATAAAGCACTAATAATAATAATGATCAAGATGCTTCTTTCATGCGTTACACTCAGTTTGTTGGAGCAGAAGAGATTCAACATAACATAGACACCCAATGTGGGGAAAAAACAGATCCAAAATTATCTAGTGACTTACTCAACTATAAACTACAATTTTTAGAGTGACATAAAATATCCTGGGTACTTGTGCATAGTCTAGTATATATGTTCTTGTACTGGTGGTAGTGTATATTGTTTTGCTTTGTTTTGTTTTCTTGTTCCCCATATAAATCCAAATAAGAGCTTTTCTAACTTGGTAGTAGGAAGTCAGGATAGAAACCGGATGAGCTCTCTCCCATTTCTGAGTTGTATATAATCTGTTGGGCTACTTTGTGTCCACCTCTTCGTAAATTTAGATGGCTGGCTCTGGCTGCTGTAAGAAGGTATGTGTCATAGCTATATAAGAATGCAAAATCTATCATAGTTGTACTACTGTAAATTTAGCACCTGTTGCTGTATAATTACGACACTGCATTTGAAGAAAATAAAAAAGCTAATTCAAAAGTGTGTACAGAATATTGTTTTCTCATTTATGTATTACAAAAGATGAGAATGTAGATTAACAGGCAGAAAAAATGGAGAAATTTGTTTCATGTAGCCTTATACAAATCATATTGTCTAATGCATGGGGGAGAAGAGATCGTAGCATGGTGGATAATCCTTTTTGAGAGCAGGGACCATGTCTTTTATATTTCTCTCCCTGAATACCCTGCGCTGGGCTCCCTGCAGAGCAAGTATATTGATTGTGGAATCCCCAAATCATGTATATTTTTCTTTGGGCTGTAAGTAGGCATAAAATCAGACAAAGACAGTAAGCAAGGTCTATAACATAAAATAATTGAAGGGAATATGTCGATCAAAATTATTTATGGTGGGGAAGGGGGAGAAGAAAAAAGCAAAAGCATCAATTCAGTCAAAATAAGTGCTAAATCAGTGATTGAAATAAAGTGTTGGTTATTTGAGTTTGCTCAGGTTTTTAAACCTTACTTTTAAAATGTAAAAACAATTCCTTTCTTTTTTAGTTTGTCAGAAACAGATACATAATTTCCTTGAATATGTTTCTTAGGCAGCACTGAAAATGAGAGTTAAGACAAACGGATTATCCACTTGCAGAATCAGCTTTCAGTTATCCAGAAGCCATTACCACTTGTGAACAAAATGGGAGTTTTTTTGCCTTAAAGAGAAATAAAAGAGAGTTTTAAGTATCATCATATAATACTTTATGTAAACAGGAAGGTTTTTTCACAATACAACTTGATGCCAGGCAGTTTATCATGTGTATGTAATTGGTGTCTGTGGTCAACCCATAATATGGTCGTCTTCTGTTTGCTCCAAGAGTATGATGGAAAAGTAACATTAGAGTGTGGAACTTTAGCCATGAATCTTAATTGAGTTTGCTAAGGTGCTACTTAAAAAAAAATTTGCAGTGGATTTGAATCAGTGCCACTGTGTTAAAACACAAAACTCAGTCATGTAATCATCTTTTTCCAAGGTCAGAGAACGGCTTTAATGAGTTAAAAGAATGCTATGATTCCCCAGCTAGGAAGATGTATTTTACTCTATGCACAAAATAAGGATAATGGATGTTGCAATTAAGTGCTGTAAGATAGAGTCCTGGATACTTATGATGGACCTAAATTCATCTAGTGTAGATTTTTATTCTTGGTTAGCCACTAAACCCCATTTTGAGGGGTGAGAAATAAGGGTACTGAGAGACTTCATTAATTTGCTCCGACTCAGTGAGTGGATCCATGTTAGTAGAAATTATATTCTAAGTTCTATGCTTGGATCAAGCTGCTCCTTAAGGCAACAGTGTGTGGTTATCAACTTCCTAAAAATAGTTTACGTGTATTAATGCTTGTCATATGCCAGACACCGTGTAAAGCACTCTATGCACCTTATGTCGTTTTATTCTCAGAACAATATAATGATGAATATATTATTATTATCTGCATTTAAAAAACATCATAGGCAGAGGTTCAGAACTTGTTCGAGGTCATATGGGTGGGAGATGGTGAAAATGGGATATGATCCCAGTTAGTTGGCCTTCAGCGTCCTTTCTCTTAACTGATATGTTACACTTCCTCCAATGTATTAATATGGAGCCAGCCAAGAAAATTAGATGTTCTTAACAGAACCAAAAGTCTTCATTTCAACTGTGGTGGGATCCAGTTCTTCCATAAGGAGATACATGGGTGTAAAACACAAAATATTGCATCTATTAATATATCAGATTAGACAGTTTTTCAATTGCATTTAGTCCTGAAATTCTATGAATTAGTAAAGACGTTTTAGTTGAAACTGTTTCCTCTTAGAGCACATTTCAAAACACTTTTCAAATAGAAAAGCAAATTCAGCTCCAAATTCAATTCATATCCGAATTTATCTTATAAAAACAATACCTAATTTTCTCTGCAAATGAGCTTATAGAATATATATTCAAAAGGAACAGAGACTGTCTTTTGAAAAATTTTCATATATTCTCCTGAAGTCCTAAAAATGACTAAATTTGTGGATTTTCCCTCCCTTTTCTTTTTCTTGTCTAAGCAGAAGGCCTTGGTGGGAAAAGGGGGCCTAATTAATTTGGGAAAACATGCTATAGCACATTTACTGAGATGCTATCATAAGTAATTTAAAAAAATTGCTCTTGTCAAAATAAATGAATAAATTTGATGAGGCATTTTCCTTTATTTTACAGTTTTGTTCCACTTTATCACTAATTCATAAAATCCACAAAGGGTCTCTAGTCATCAGTGTGATTAAATTCTGCAGTTGTTGCACTGTTATGAAAGGGAAATAAAAGTCAGAAATGTATACCAGGCCAAATCAATAGGGTGAGAGCACATTTCTGCAAGTACGCTAAGTGAGAATGTATAAGCCTATGACCATCCAAGGCCAAGGCAAGAATCATCATTAATGTTCAATATTTGTATATGAAAACTGACAGTAATAGCGATTTTTCAACATAAGGGACATTCAGAAAGTACTGAAAACAATATTTTCATAATTGGGAGAGAAAACTAAATTATTGTGTCATACATAATACAAGCTATAGAAAGCAAAGCTTAACCACATGTTCTGTTCTTAGATATTGATAGGTGTTGGAATACTAGGGTGAGTGTTGAGTAAAGGAATGTCATATTGCATGTGACATATCAGATTTGCATGTATCAGAAGAGGGTTTAGGTTAAGAACGATTGAGAAACACAGAAGTGATTCATCCAAAAGTGATGCTAATGTCCCTGAATCTGTAAAGCAAAGAAGGTAATATTGGGAGAGGTCATACTGTAGCTAGTATTCCCAGTTTAAGCCATTGAAAAATTGAAGTGCTCTGTTTGTTGAGTACCCACTGTTTTAGATAGCATGGGGATACCAAAATGAAACATTCATGGATGCGCCTTATAGGATCTTGTATTCTCATATAGGAGAAAAACATATTTAAATAGTTATAATACGATGAAAGCAATATTTGTTGAAAAAATTCAGGCAAGTTTTCTGGGAGGTTAGAATAAGGAGAGTTTACCTCTGGCTTTGGGGGTCAGGGTGGCACTAGGCTAGACCATGAGTGTTTGGTAGGTTTTGGAGAATGGACATGGAAGAATAGTTCCAGACTGAGGGAATTATAACAAAGATCCAGAGGTACAGAACCATTCCTAAGTTTGTGGGACATTATATTCTTTGTCTGAAGAATAGTTCTAGGAAATGGTATAAACTAGAATGTAAGTTTAGGACCTGAATTTGTAAGACAGTTGGCAAGGGGGAGTAGGAGGCTGGTTTTGAACAGGAGAGGGGCATTATAACTTTCATGCTTCCAAAAGAGCAACTGGACAGTGAAATAAAATGCAGTACACAAGGAATGTAGAGTTGGGGAGAATGGGAAAAAAGCTATGGCAATAGTTCAGACAAAAAGCATTGAATTTCTGAAGTAAAGTAGTGGGATAGGAATGGAGAGGTGATAGGGTAGATGAGAGAAATATCCAGTAACAGAATTTACAAGATTTTGCATATGACTTCTTGGGACTGATGGGGGAAGCGTCAATTATAATTTCAGGTTCAAGTCTGGATTATTAGGAACACATTTATGCCATTGGCTAGAAGAGGAAACTGGGGGAAAGGTAATGTTGGAGAAGGAAGATGGTGAATCTCTTTTGGACATACTGAGTTTGAGGTGCCAGGGGATATATAGGTGGGGATCTTCAGTTAGCAATTCCAAAGGCAGGTTTTGGAGTCCAATAACGCATATGCCAAAGGTTTTATAAATATTATGCATCATTTTAGAGTCTTGAAGTTAAAAAAAATAGAGTGTTTAGTTTCCCTAATCCAGAATCTCCTTGCTGAAAGTCAGGACCTGATTCTTAAGAATACTTAAGTATACTTAAGTATAGGGGAGATATCGGTTGAATTAAAGAGACCCACATTACAATGAAGTCAGGGAAAATTTTAATAAATAGGCAGAGTATCTCCAAATGTTTAAAAGCATTTGGGCACATTAGAATACAATAATGACAATGATAGCTACTCTATGTTAGCAGTATAATACTTTCATTAATAATGTTAAGAGCTATTAACACACTTGTTGAGTTGGCATGTGATGTGTCCCTGTGCTGTAAGAGTGTCGTGGCCTCTCTCACCTACTCCTCACAACACCCCATGACGTGGGCTGTTGTTCTCCTCATTTAACAGATGAGGAAACTGAGGAAAAGTAAAGGATGAGTCTTATCAAGTCATACATCCAGTATGTGACGGGGCTGGAATTTGATATTTTGAGGCATGGATTCACTCACTCAGCTGCACAGACAGAAACAGAGGCAGCAAAAGTAGAACCTTATCCTCTGTAAAAACTAATTCTGCCTAGAGCATTGGTGCCATTTTAAGGCTCCCCGTGAAAGGAAGGAAGGAAGGAAGGAGGGAAGGAGGGAGGGAGGGAGGGAGGGAAGACTATCTTAGCTGCCCGTAGAACATCAGCTTAATCATTTTTTTGGAGTTATTAATTTTAAAAGGATATTATTTTCTTTGAGAACTTTATTTGGGTGGGGGGGCAAGGTTGATGGAACATCTATTTCATTGTCTTTAGAACTGAAAGTAGGCATAACTGACAGTGCTCTTGCTATGGGTTGGGTACTTGACTAGAAAGGCATGATTTTCCCTCAGTTGGCTTGTGTGGACTGGCTTTTGCAGGCTGTCTTGCTGGCTGGGATCCTGCAGCAGCTGTTACTAATTAAGATCCTACCATTTTGACTACACAGGCCACCTCTGAGAGGGCTGGGTTGCCTTGTAGGTTTATAGAAGTAGGTTCAGAACCACAACTTCAGGCAGACTACTGGAGATTTCTAACAGAAACCTGTGACCCTGGGCAAATCACCATTCTTTCTGGGTTTATATTCATCCATAAAAGAGGGCTAATACCTTCACTGCAGGGTGGTTGGAAGGTTGAAGTCAGATGATAGATGGCAATGTGTGGTGTCAACTGTGAAGCAAAGATAAGGAGGAATTGCTTTTATGCTTCTAAAACTTTTAATTACAAAAATTTTTTTTGCACAAGTCATACATGTTAATGGTTAAAAATACAAAAACACAAAAACTATATATTAAAAGTATAAGGTTTTTTTCCTCATCTATTCCAATTTAATGCCAATTCAGTTTCCCAGAGACATCTACCATTAAACATTTTGATGTGTGTTCTTTTAGTTTGTGCATGCAGGCATGTGAGTGTGTGTGCGTGAGTGTGAGTGTGTGTATTTGGATGCATATGTGTTATGCCATATTAAGCATTTGTTCTACAGCTTTTTCTCTCACTAATATTATTTTCTTCATTCTATGTTAGTGACACATATCCACCTCATATTTCAAACAGCTCCGTAATATTCCATAATATGAAGGCACCGTGATGTCTTTCACAAGTCTTCTACTGATGGATGTTTTGGTTATTTCTATTTTCTCATTATTATATATAGTGCTCCAGCAAACATTCTTGCATGTAAGCCTTTGGGAATGTGTGCAAACAATTTTTTTTATACATCTTTATTGGAGTATAATTGCTTCACAATGCTGTGTTAGTTTCTGTTGTACAACAAAGTGAATCAGCCATATGCATACATATATCCCCATATCCCCTCCCTCTTGAGCCTCTCTCCCACCCTCCCTATCCCACCTCTTTAGGTCGTTGCAGAGCATGGAGCTGATCTCCCTGTGCTATGCGGCTGCTTCCCACTAGCTAGCTATTTTACATTCGGTAGTGTATATATATGTTGATGCTACTCTCACTTCGCCCCACCTTTCCCCTCCCCCACCCTGTGTCCTCAACTCCATTCTCTGTGTCTGCATCTTTATTCCTTCCCTGCCACTAGGTTCATCAGTACCTTTTTTTTTTTTCAGATTCCATATATATGCATTAGCATACATTATTTGATTTTCTTTTTCTGACTTCACTCTGTATGACAGACTCTAGGTCCATCTACCTCATTACAAATAACTCAGTTTCATTTCTTTTTATGGCTGAGGAATATTCCACTGTATGTATGTACCACATCTTCTTTATCCATTCATCTGTCGATGGACATTTAGGTTGCTTCCATGACCTGGCTATTGTAAACAGTGCTGCAGTGAACAGACATTTCACCAAAGAAGACGTACAGATGTGCAAACATTTCTGTAGGAAAGATTCTGAAGACTGGAATGGGTTAGTCAAAGAGTCTACCCATTTAAAGTTTGATGAGTACTGTCAAACCATCCTCTAAAAATGTTGGAACCATTTATTCACACTAAAAATGTAAGAGTATATTTCCTTTTATAACTTTTCTAACACTAAATATCAATCTTAAATTTTTGCTTATTTGAAAACCAAAAATCTTATTTGAACATTAATTTGCTTGTGTCCTTTTTCACATTTATTAGTACTCTGTAGTTTTCTCATTGGGCATTAGGAAAGAGGCTTTGTCCTAATTTTTTCTAGGATTATTATAGTTTTCATTGTTTGTTGATTGGGTACATGGGAGCCCAATCAGCAAAGAAACAGACCTTTGAATCTGGTGGTAATAACATTAACGCTATCTAGCAATAATAATTCCCTAGAAAATAGTCGTGATTTCTAGCTGGTAGTTTCTTATGATGTTGGGTTCAAGTCTAGGTTCCACGATTTTCTGATTGAAAATCTTGAGCAGCAATAGCCTTAGCTTATTGAATATCAATTTGGTCATCTTTATTTTAGTTATTTATTTATTTATTTTTGACCAGGCCACATGGCATGTGGGTTCTTAGTTCCCCCACCAGGGATCGAATCCGTGCCCCCTGCAGTGGAAGCACAGAGTCCTAACCACTGGACTGCCAGGGAATTCCCTCACCTTTAAAATAGAGATGATGCTGTAACCCTCTCACATAATTGTGAATAATAAAATTCAACAACATACTGCATCATGGTAGGTTCTCATTAAGTGTGTCAAGGCCATCAAGAATGACTGCCAAGCTGAAGGATGTTTAAATTATTTGAAGTGGAACTTGAGACTTTCTATTTAACCTTCACTGTGGCTTGCAGTTTTCCCTTGCTGTCACCAGCCTTCACGAGTACAGGCCCAGTACAGTGATGTCTCATGAGTTCAGAGGCAATATTCTAGAACTGTTTATCTCTGCTCATCATAATGTTGAACGACCCTGGGATGATATGGCCAAAAAGATACAGAAAGTGCAAACAATTCACAAACCAGTAAACATCTAGACAAATAGGTTCTTTAAAAAGATGTGTTTGAGGGCTTCCCTGGTGGCGCAGTGGTTAAGAATCCACCTGCCAGCACAGGGGACATCGGTTCGAGCCCTGGTCCAGGAAGATCCCACATGCAGTGGAGCAATTAAGCCCATGCACCACAACTACTGAGGCTGTGCTCTAGAGCCTGCGTGCCACAACTATTGAGCCCATGTGCCACAACTACTGAAGCCCGTGCACTGGAGCCCATGTTCCGCAACAAGAGAAGCCACCGCAATGAGAAGCCTGCTCACCACAATGAAGAATAGCTCCTGCTAGCTGCAACTAGTGAAAGCCCGCGTGCAGCAGCAAAGACCCAACGCAGCCAAAAATAAATAAGTAAAATAAATAAAATTTTTTAAAAAAGATGTGCTTGAGACTTGTGTTTCAAGGGGGACACTAATCTTCCAAGCTAAGCATAGTTTTTTTCAAGTACAGAAACTCATACATCAATTCTCAGTATTACTTGTTTTGTGTATCAGTCGCAAGAAATCTGACATTTTGATCTGGGTTCCTTATAGCCACCACAATATTTTAGAAGCCCCACCAAGTGATGTCTTTAAACTCTTTATGTTTAAGCTTATAATACGAGCATTAGGAAACGTGAAAAAACAAATGTGGTGAAAACCCTATATCATATACTCTGTTCAACTTAAGCATTTATTTATTCAATCAAATCATACTTCTGAACACCATGCTAGGTGGTGGGCACTCTGTTGAGTATAGCAGTATGAAGATAAAGATCACTTTAGACCTGAAGAACAAGAAGACAAGTGAATAAACATAGTTGATAAGTGCTAAAATAGAGGTTTCAGATATCACGGAAGCAGCAAGGAGTGACTGTTGAATAAAGCTTCCTGGAAGATATGATATTGGTTTAGGTTTGATGGGCAGACAGTTCACCGAAGAGTGAAGAAAGCAGAGGAGATGTTCAGATGAGGGGACTAATCCATATAAAGGCATGAGGAAGCATGGCATATGTTCAGGGAAAATTTTAAGATGCCTGGATCATACGGCACATGAAAGTGAATAACAGAAATCCAGTTAGTGCTTTGGAGACAGGTCTGTGATTAATCTCATCTCTGCTTCTCTTTCTAGGCCCACCACTATCACCATAATTCAGATACTGTGTACTCCAAACGACAACATTATATAGAAGAGCATAAAGATTATTTACTCCCAAAGCTGACACTATCTCAGTGAATATAAATTACTCTTTCCTTCTAACTTTCCTAAACTCAGTATTGATTTTAGTTTGGGTCTTTTCTTCTTCACTAGCACCTAGCATAGAGTCTGGTTTGATAACTTGTTCAGGTCAAATGGTTGAATATGAGATGTGGTAGAGTAAATAAAAACAACAAAATACTGGATGAAGATTCAGACTTCACATTTCACTTGGTGAGATCGGCAATGGCTTCTTGGAATATTGTGTTGAGATAGTATTTTGGAGTCATGCAGAATAAATGGGACAGAGTCCAGTGGTTAATTATGGAATTCTGCCATGGACAAGGAAGGAGGAAATGGCATCCTGTGTTATTCTTTTCAACACTTCCCATCCCATCCCCTGCTCCCTACCAACCTCCAAAAGATTTATGAATCTATGATTTTATGCCATGTATATGCTGGAAACAATGACATTGTTGCACCAATGCCCATAAATTGAAGCATAAAATATTTACTGTAGCAATCAAAGCTTTCCAACTCCTGACTCTTATATACCTTCTCTGTCTCTTGTGTCAGTTTCTCATGTTAACAACTTTATTACTTCTATCCTTCCCCAAACCTCTGAAAAGTCACCTATCCTTCAATATTGACCCCATTTGCTACTTAATTTGGTGGCCATCTCCAATCACCTAAACTGATCACTAACTCAGATCTCCTATAAACTTGACTGTCTGTATTATTATTATGGGATACAGTTCGATTGCCTTTTAATGTTTATTTGTACATTTATTTGCCATACCCCTAGTCCTCAGTGTAAGTTCCCCGGGATCTTGAAATCCATGAGGTATATATTTTGTATTTTATATCATCACTGAACACAGTACTGACACATAGAAATGCTCAAGAAATATTTTTTGAATGAATGAATCATGAATAATTTTTCATGCATTTGTTTCTTTCCTTTACACATACAGTTTTAAGTTACCTCTACTTTGTTGACATCTTATATTTTTTCCATGTGGGTAAAATGTTTTTTATAAAAATTAAAATACCTGGGAAATTCTTCTCAAAAGAAGATTACTTTTTACTCATGATATGAGAATTCGTGTCATATGATGATAATGGATTAGGTTTTTCTTCCCTCATTTTAGACGTTAGATTCTAATTAACTCAGTTCATCTATTTGATCTTTTAAGAGTCTGATTTAAATATGCATTATATTTACATTAAGATCCTGGGAATATTTTAAATGTTAATATTTATCTTTGTCTTCATTAATTCAATTATTTTTCAAAATCTTGATTTTGCTAGCAGCCTGTTAACAGAGAGAAATGTATTTCTGAAGGGATAATTCCAGCAGAGTTTTCAGATTTTATAAACACTAGTTCATGAAAAGGGAAATTTCTGAGGATAATCTGCCTCCTAGCAATTATTGATGCTGCTGTCCATCCTACTATGTATATTATATATTTGGAGGAAATTTATCTTTCAATTTTCCCTCATATTTAATACTTATCCCCAGTCAGCATCACTATTGTGATGGTCCTTTGGGTTTAGGTAATGTTTGACATTTTAATCCTAATAACGTTTGTATCCATTTTCTCACTCTCCTACACCTGTCATTTCTTTTCTTTTCCATTGTTGTCATTATGTCCATCATCAGAGACTTCTATTTCCTGCAAAAGTAACTTTCCAATTACATTCCAAACCAGTTCCTATTAAAATGTTTTAAGTTCATGTTATCTGGTCAACATAATAAAAACAATCATGTACTTTTATTTTTTTTACCCCAAGATATTACTACATATAATGTCTTAAAAATCCAAAAAATTGCCATTTTATGGCAAAAAATCAGGCTTCTAATAAGTATGTTTTGATTGATATAATAAAATAGGGATGAATTGAAATTGGAATTACATATTTTGTTTTTATCAATTTGATCTATAGTGTTAGATTAGAATCCCTTTGAGGGCAGGGATGACGTTTTCTTATTTCGTATGGCTTGTTCTGCCCATGATGGGATGAAGTCCATGTGAAATTCTCAGTAAGCGCTTATGAAATTCAGAATCAGAGAATTACTGAGGTCCTGAGAAGGTCTAAAGGAGTATCTGCTTCAACTACTTCATTTTATGGGTGAGAAATCTCTCGTTCCCATATCCTTCCCCAAATATCCACAGCTTTCTGTTGAATGTGGAAACATGCTGGCATTAATTTTTTCAGTATGTTAACTTTATTTTTGATGATGTTATATTACATTTTTTCTAATTAAGGTTTGAGATACAAAACAAACATCTCTCTTGTTTATTTAAATTGAATTTAAATTCACTTCTTTTCACTCAGTTCTCTGTTGACTCAAACATATTCCTGAATCTTTCCATTCTCAACTCTACTACCACCACTTTAATCCCAGCTAGTAACTCCTCTTGCTTGTCAGCATTAATTTTAAATTCCCTACACTCAAAACGCAATATTGTGATCTCTTATTACCTATCAAGGAACAGTTTTCAGAAAGCACGGCTCCTGGCAATCAATATCATGCTGGAACATATTTTTAAATTTTTTTCTGTTTTTATTAAAGAACAGTGGACTTACAATTATATCAGTTTCAGGTATACAACATAACAAGTTGATATTTTTATAGATTCTACTCCATACAAAGTTACTACAAAATCTAAATGTAAGGCTTGAAACCATAAAACTTGTAGAAGAAAATATAAGCAGTATGCTCTTTGACATTGGTTTTACCAATATTTTTTGGATCTGTCTCCTCAGGCAAGGGAAACAGAAGCAAAAATGAATAAATGGAACCTAATCAAACTTAAAAGTTTTGCACAGCAAAGGAAACCCTCAACAAAATGAAAAGGCAGCTTATTGAATGGGAGAAGATATTTGCCAAAGGGATATGTCAGATAAAGGGTTAATATTCAAAATATATAAAGAACCTATTCATCTTAATATCAAAAAAACAAACAAGCTGATTAAACTATGGGCAGAGGACCTGAATAGGCATTTTTCTAAAGAAGATATACAGATGGCCAGACAGACACAAGAAAAGATGCCCAATACCACGAGTCATGAGGCAAATGCAAATCAAAACCACAATGAGATACTACCTCACACCAGTCAGAATGGCTGTCGTCAAAAAGATAAGCAATAACAAGTGTTGACCAGAACATATTTGTTTTATGGGGCCATTTCTTAACCATGGTGGCAGGTCTCTAAGTTACATTATATCACTAAGTTGCACAGCTAGTCCCAACTCCTCCTTGGACAAATGAAGAATCTGAGGCAGGTAAGAGAGAGAAGAGATTACTGTCATACAAGTAGTGAATAGAAGAGAAGGGGTCTAATTCTAGTGTCCTTGACTCTGCCCACTTTCTTTCTATGCTATCATGGCTGTTTCTCAGGAACAATCCCCAGAGAGCGTATCTGGGTCACCTTGGTTTCTTGGAATGTTGAAAAAGTTATTTGAAAATCACCTATCATGACATTTCCAGAACTTGCCATTTTAAGACTTTTCTCCATTTGAATAGCTAAATCCATCAAATCCTCATTTTATTCATCTGTAATATGGGGCTGATAATAATCCATTGGGATTTTGTGAGGTTTCAAACTATACACACGCATGTCTAAACACAGCAAGCAGGTGTTCAAATTAGCTTCAGTGATTATTACCTGCAGATCAGACCTCTACAAAATTTCATGTGCTTTTGACTTGCAGGACCTGGAGGTAAGATTGAAGAGAATTATAGGCTAGAAACAAAATAAGAGCTTTCTCAAGAGTTGCCATTCATTTATTCCTCAAATATTTATCGAATACTCATTGTGTGGTTGTCACTGTAGTAGGCTCTGGGGATATAACTGTGAGCAAAATCGAGATAGTTTTTGCTCTTACAGAACTCATATCCCAGTGCAGTGGCCAAGCAAAGAACAGACAAATTGGGGTATAAATAAAATAGATACAACTATAAAGTTCAGAAAAACCAAGGTAACAAACATAAGGAACAGAGCTAGGGAATAACAGACGGGACCTACTTTAAATAAAGTCTTCAGAGAAAATCTTTATGTAAGCTGATTTCTAAAGAATGTGTGGGAACTAGTCATGAAGTAGGATGGGTGGCAGCATTCCAGACAGAGAGGAACGTGCAGGGGTCCTGAGGTAGAAAAGAGCTGGGAATATTCAAGGAAGTGCACACAGACCAGGGGGATTAGAGTGTGGTAGACAAGGGAGAGAGAGGCAAGGAATTAAATGGGAGAAAGAGCCAGTGAGTTGACCAGGTGGGATCTTGTTGTTCGCAGTAAAGAGTTTGTATTTCACTCAGCAAGTTTCATGGAGAGGCATTGGAGGATTTGTGAACACCCTGATCTAATAAAGTGAGGTATAAGAGAGAGAGGATTTCTGTTCTGTATTTCATAGAACCTTTGCATCAGTTTGTTTCCCGAGCAAAGTTCATACTCTGTCCCTTCCCTCCCACCTCCTCTTCCTTTCATCTCTGTGTACATCTTTATTCTTCTTTGCTGGAAGGGAGAATAGCTTCTTGAATAAACATTCCTCCCACAGGTTGTCTGCAGAATATATCCCTGTATGACCCAAAGAGAATGTTCAACTGTCCATCCAACAGATATTTAGAAATGTTTTTCATTGTGAAATTGTATTCATTTTGTAACAATTTAAAACTATCTACTCCATGTTGAATATTCTCAGATTTAACTAAGATTTGTTCCCTGGAGCAAAGAGGTATTTCGTTTCAACACATATTTATTTTTTTCTTGCCTGTTGTAAAAGTGACTACTTCAGATAAGGGTTCTTTACAAATGGCATTCAGTGTGTTGGGGCATTCAGGCTTATGCTCTTAGGTTCTCACAGACTTTTTCTTTTTCTTCTTCAATATATAGATAAATATGGGCTTCCTCTCATGTGCTAACTGACCATTTGGAAGTTGTTGACTATGCTGAGAAGGATCCAAAGTTGGTGTCTGTTCTTAGCAAGAAAAAGAACCATTAGGCTGAGCAAGTGGGCTCCCATGTATTTGCCAAACATTCTTTACAATGTTAAACATTTCATATGGTGAAGATGAACTGACATACAATAGGTATATGAACTGAAATGTAGTAGTTAACTATTAAAACATGAAGTCATTTTAATGTTATAAAGTACATTAGGATGACTATAGTACCCTATATTTATATTAAGAGAACATGATTAAAGTTGTCTGAGAAATTGGAAATATTGCTGAATATTTGGAGGGACCGTTCTCAATAAATTTATAGAATGATAGGAGACAAGACATATGTTTGTGGTGTAATAGAGAAGAAATCATAGTCAATACTAGCTTTGTCACCGAAGAGTTTATGGATTAAAAAAAAATCCTGAAATGTGAAACACCACTGTGGTCAAGAACATAGATTTTGCCACTAGGTATCTGGATAATTCTGTCTCTGGCACCTGCTAACTGTGGCAGACAACTTCAGTTTGTCCCTTCAGATCCACTGTCTGCTCTTCTCCTTCCTACTCTTTGCTCCAGGAGGCTAATCTAAATGGAATACACTGATAGAGCCTCTGTTGTCTGATTTCTAGTTAGTTCAGCCAATGGAAGCCCTAGCAGGAGATCTGGAAAAAGGAAGAGAATGAGGATGATATATGTATTCCTCTAGTTTTCTCCCATAGCGTTGCCTAGGGCTGGCTGTGTCTTTCAACTATAGATTACATCTCTTAAGGTGGCCTTTGCTACATGATTCTCTCCTTACAAGTTCATATAACTGTTCTCTCCCCTTCCCTTCTCAGGCCTAAATTACCAGTTCCAGGTTACCGAGCTATCCCTTATTTATTTGGAAACCCTGCCTACACCTTTGTAAATCGTCCCTTTATTAACTCCTCTTTAACTTATCCAAATTTGGCTGTGCCATCTGTTTTCTAAAGGGGCTCTGATGCACTAGCTGTATAATCTTGACAAAAGATTTTAAACTGTGCTTCAGTATCCTCATCTATAAAGTGGAGGTAAAGTCATTTCTCATAGACGCTTTGTATATATAAAATCAGGGGTGGATTAGAATGACTGTGTTCCAATACTATTTTCTGAAGCTCTAGAGATTCTGTCTCAACTGCCTTCCCTACCCTTTCCCTAGCAATAACTTTTACTTACTCAGTTATACTAAACGTCTGCACAATTTTATTTGAAACAAGGACTCCATGATGGAAACAGCTTGAAAACTGCTGTCCTTAGATGATTGTAGGGCTCTTTCCAGTCCTAAAAACCTATTACTTTGTCTGGCGGTTATTTTATGTACAGAATCTACCGTTCTTTGCATCACAGCCTCTGACCAGGGCTGGAAATTCGGTAGGCTGTAGGCCATCTAGTCTCATGATTTGCTATTTGAGCACAGGGAAGAGTCCAGTTAATTCCCCAGATCATACTCTCTTTTACAAAATGTTTTCGTGGCTTGGGATAGAAAGCCGTGGGGGCCAATGGCTTAGGATAGAAAGCCGTGGGGGCCAATAAATACAGAGTGAGTAGGAGATCAGAAAGCTGCCCGCAGTGGTTTTGTTGTGGCCTTCTTAGCACTCAGAGCCCTTGGGCAGTAATTGCTTGTCAGTGCTCTGAGCACTGAACCCAGTCTATAGTGGCTGCTAAACCTTGTAAGTTGTACAAGTCCAGGAATACTTTTGGAACATTCCATCCCTTGGCTTGTTGCTTCAAACCTCATCATTAATATCTTTTACTTCCTTTTCCGTTTAAAGGAAAGGTATGAGCAGTTTTCTTGGGTGTGCTGTAAACTTGACACGTCCAGAGATTTGCTGCAGCATTGACTGGGATGATGAAGAACTCAGAAGCACTACCAATACTGCAGTCAAAGAAAAGCTCTAGAAAACTATTGATGACAGTGAGTTAGATTTGCTATTGACAACCACGTAAGTGCCTGTTTGTTCTTTTATTTAACATGTATACAGCAAATATTTCTGAGGACCTTCTATGTGCCCAGGAGTGTGTTAGACATTGTGGAACATGAAATGAATTCGAGAAGGCCCCTGGGCTCAAGAAGCCTAAGTTTGGAATGTACTGGGTTGGCCAAAAAGTTCGTTCAGGTTTTTCTGTGACATCTTCTATTCGGATAACTACAGTCTGTCTGGCTGGCTAGAGACAGCTTCCTAATCATCTTGTCCCCTAGACGTAGTCCTAAAGGACTGAAGAGCTGGGATGCCTAGTGGCTGGTGTTGGGAACTGCTTGGTTTGCATTTTTTTCAGTACATCCCTGGCTATATTTCAGGGCAGTTTACCCTCCTGTGCCTTCATTTTCCTGTACCTTTCATTGCTACAATCCAGTCTATTTCACTTCAGGTAGCTTTGCTGTCACGATACACACATATCCTTTTTAGTACTTTTCTCTCTTTTAGCTATTCATACCAGGAAGTCTTCTACCATCTTTGCTCCCTTCCCACTCTGTTTGTGAGCCAATAAAAGACCCTAATCCTAGATAAGTGTATATAAGGAAAGGAAAGTCAGTAAAATTAGCTAGAAAGAATCATAGCCTGAAATTACTAGGGCTCTTGTAATCACCATCAGAATTTTGGCAAATTTATTTTCTGCTTCTCTTGCCTTCCCGAGCACGGACATTCAAGATTTTAAAACAAAAAGTAAAATATATATTTTTGGTTTATTTATTAGGAATTTTCCCTACGTTTTTGGGAGGGGGCACTCACCAAAAAGGGGAAGAAACATATCCACATGATTATGAGCAAGACTTCATGAAGGAAGTGGCATTTGGACTTGATTCTATGGGTCATAGTTACATGAAGATGGAAGTATGGGTCGTAGGAGGCACGTCAGGCAAAAAAGCAAATGAACGAAAGACCCCACAACTCTAAACTGAAAACTCAGAGCTCGTCTTGGTTCCCACTGTACTTTGACCAGCTTTAGTTAGGCACTTGTTTGCATGTCTGTCTGTCTATAATAGTCCAAACTTCCTTAAGGAAGTGGGGAGTCTCTTTCATGTTTGTATTTTCAGTGTTTAGCACAATGTCAGGCACATAGTAGGCACTCAGTAAGTGTAGAAGAATGAAGGATAGATGGCAAGGTGTATATTGAGGATAGGAAGTTACCTTGTTTGACAAGAGCAAGGGTTTGATAGAGAAGAAGTGGGATCTTATGTTAGAAAGGTAGATTGGGACAGATTATGGAGGTCTTATATACCAAGGCATTAAATAGACTCTATAAAATAGAGCCACAGAAGGTTGTGGATTGAGAATGAGACACCGAGAAATTAGTCTTCAGGAAGGTGAATATGGTAGCAGTGAACAATATAGATTGGTGAAAGGAAAGGGTAGACAGGAAATATGGAGACCAGAGATGGGTGAATAAAGCAGAACAGGTGTCAGAGTGGTCCAAAGGATATTAAAAAAAAGTTAACAGTTTAATACCCTAAACAACTGGCTTCAGTCTGCTTCTCCCTCCAGAGTACCATCAATCTGCTCAGGCCTGAATCCTAGTCTGACACTTAGTACTCACATGACCTTGGACAAGTTACATAAGTTCTTAAATTCATTTCCAGTGTGAGTTTACTATGCAGATTGATAAGGAAAAAAAAAGGCACAAACTATAAAATATCTGGCATTGTGCTCGAAGAATGGGAAATACTTAATACATAATAATTATTATTATTGCCATTATTATTTGTGAAGGCTTCAGGTAACAGGTTAATGCTGCAGGAGGGAATGAATCTTCTGTATGAGTTTTTTCCTTGTGAATTCTAAGTCAAAAAATTAAATTGTGATTCATAAGATTTGATTGATTTGATGAAAATGATTCCTTCCCTTTTGCCTATTAGTAAAAGAAGAATAAGCTTTCAAGAAAACAGTACCTATGAAGGAATCATAGGTGATAGGGTATTATGGAAAAACTTTACTCCAAAATTTGTCTCAGAGGAGCAGTGTGACCTTGGGCAAGTCTCTTCGTCAGTCTGGATCTCCATTTTCCTAGCTAGAAAAATGAAGGGGTTGGACTAAATGATCTTTAAGTTCCTTCCCAACCAGATATTAAATGATTTTTCAAGTTGCTCATTAAATTTCCAAGCTCCATCAAACAGCTCATTATGTGGCCCACTTGCTCATTTGATATCTCTGTATATTTTTCATCCCATTTTTCAGTCTAGATTTCCATTTGGTACATTTTCATTGGTACTATGGTTTTTTGAACAGTGCTTTCTATAGATACAGTTGTGTGAGTTTGTATGAATGTGTGTGTGTGTGTGTCTGTGTGTGTGCACGTGCGTGTGTGTTAGGGCATATTGGCTAGGTCTAGGGCTCAAACTTTGTGGGTGGAGAGGATTGCTTTAACAGTTTTCTCCAATATCTATTAACTTACTAACTCTTGCAGCTTGGATGCTGCAGGGTGAAGTGGGCAGCATCACCCTTGCTTGAATTTATTTGCATCTATTAATTTACATGAGAGAAGAGCTTCTAGAGAGAAAAGAGATTAGGCCTGGCACCTCTTATCTTATTTTATTTTTTGGGGGGGCGGTACGCGGGCCTCTCACTGTTGTGGCCTCTCCCGTTGCGGAGCACAGGCTCCGGACACGCAGGCTCAGCGGCCATGGCTCACGGGCCCAGCCGCTCCGCAGTACATGTGATCTTCCCGGACCGGGGCACGAACCCGTGTCCCCTGCATCAGCAGGCAGACTGTCAACCACTGCGCCACCAGGGAAGCCCTGGCTCCTCTTTTTTTAAGGTTCAAAGATATTGAAATATGTCTGATGGATTAGGATGACCTTGATAAAGGCCAAATTATGGGAAAAAGCAATGAAGCGCTTGAAAGGCAAATCATCCTGCAGGCATAAAAAATACAGGGAGCCTTCCTTCCATCAGTGGCTAAGCTTTGGAGGAGAGGAAGTCCTGATTCTATGCCCAAGATGATTGACACTGGAATCATTTTGACACAACCCCCTTGACACCTTGGATATGCCTTCGGGAAGACATTCGTGCATGTTTGAATTGAAAGAACTTCTCCACTAAAACATGGAAACTCTTACGGCATCAGGCAGCTTTTTTTTTTTTTTTTGCGGTACACGGGCCTCTCACTGTTGTGGCCTCTCCCGTTGCGGAGCACAGGCTCCGGACGCGCAGGCTCAGCGGCCGTGGCTCACGGGCCCGGCTGCTTCGCGGCATGTGGGATCTTCCCGGACCGGGGCACGAACCCGTGTCCTCTGCATCGTCAGGCGGACTCTCAACCACTGCGCCACCAGGGAAGCCTAAGGCAGCTTTTCTTTAGGACTACTGACTGAGGGGAGCTGAAAGCTAACAGCATTATTCCTCCACCACACATCATGGAACCATCTTTGCCTGAGGAATCTGTGGCGCTCTCTCCTAAAAGCCACGTAAGAATATATGCAACACCACCACGTTGGGGGATGGAAGCCCAGCTTCATCAGCAGACAGTCAGTGACAATGATGCTAATTAAAACTAACACACAGGAATGTTGGGGGCCAGCAAATGTAAATGCTGATTTCAGTAGGTATCAAGTTTAATCTTAAGGGCTGTGTTCTCTTCAGGCAGGAAGCAGCAGACAAGCAGTGGCTCTTGGAAACATGAGCACGCTTGGAGATCCTTAGAGATCTTTGGGTAAGGATACTTGTGGAACATATTAGAATTATTACTGAAAGAGTAAGGGAATGCAGAGCTGTTACAAATTATGTATTAATGTGTAATGACTTTATTTGAATACAGACCCATATTAAGCCAATATATATGCACTCACCAAGATAGAGAAATGTTTTTTTTTTTTTAGATGTTGGGGGTAGGAGTTTATTAATTTATTTATTTTTGCTGTGTTGGGTCTTCGTTTCTGTGCAAGGGCTTTCTCTAGTTGTGGCAAGCGGGGGCCACTCTTCATCGTGGTGCGCGGGCCTCTCACTGTCGCGGCCTCTCTTGTTGCGGAGCACAGGCTCCGGACGTGCAGGCTCAGTAGTTGTGGCTCACGGGCCTAGTTGCTCCGCGGCATGTGGGATCTTCCCAGACCAGCGCTCGAACCCGTGTCCCCTGCATCAGCAGGCAGATTCTCAACTACTGCGCCACCAGGGAAGCCCCTAGAGAAATGTTTTGAGAGTAAGTTATATTTTTGTATAATTTACATTATATTTTTTACATTATATTAAGGTAAAATAGTAACAGGGCATTCTGGAATTACACAGTAGTTGACATGAGGCTACCGCTGAGAGATAGATCCTCTCTTAGTATACTAACAGGCCAGATTTTTTAGTCCAGGTTTTTGAGTAAGGCTGAGCAAAGTGCCTTACAGATCTGTCTGAGTGGCTAGCCAGTCTCTATCAGATGATAGCCAAATTCCCTGTACACCTTTATCTCTTATCTGCATCACTGGTCATCTGAAAATCTTCCTGAGTTGGAAGGATATGTAGTATAATTTTTGTCTATTTTAAATGAACTCAAACAAGTGCTCAGGAACAAGAATTTGCCCAAAGTCATATTGGGGTTAATGGTGGAATGTGGTCTCAAGTTTGATCTTCTCTGACTCTGAGTTCTGTGTTATTTGATCTCCTCTTCTCTCCTGTGGTCAGTGGGACAGCCTGAAGCCTGGAAGTGTAGGTGAAAGGTGGGGAGGGAAGTTTCTTATTTCATTGGAAAAAGGGTAGTAATTCTAGACAGATTGTTGAAACTAGAGTTAGGCCTTTAAAAATAAAAATCCTCTTGTTTTCTTTTCACAAACTATCCATCATCCTGGAAATCTACTGTGTGTGTGTGTGTGTGTGTGTGTGTGTGTATGTGTGTGTTGGGATAGGCAGGGATCCTGGAATTATTTCTGTGATCAATTCACTGTATTTTACAAGCAGCTCTGGCAAGCATGGTGGGACAATAATAATTTGTCCCTTGTTGATCTCAGTCACAAAGGAGAATTTTATTGCCTGGGTCATTTAGTTCCCTTCTGGAGCTTGGAAATTTAATTATCTTTTTTTTTTCTCCTTTCTGTTGTGATCCAAGTAGCTTATTATTAATTTTCCAACATATTTAATTTTTTTCTCCTTGTAGCAGTTTTGGGTTACATATGAATTTAACCACCAGACTGAAGTCAGATAATGGCTAAGCATGGATGCTCTCTACAGAATACCTGACAAACAGTATTTGGGTCAATGTCCTTGAAAATAGGAAATGTAGAATTCCATATATATATATATAATTTGTCTGAATCCTTTTGTGGTTAAGGGAGTATATGCTTGTTTGACTTCCTGTTGAAAATAAATACCCCTGAGAAGGAAAACACATGGATTCTCTATCAGCCTTTTATTCCATGGGACCTGGCTTTTTGAGTTAGTGGCAATTTCAGGAGGCTCTGAAGGAATTAGACATAAAAAAGCACATTTCCCTGGGAGAGTTAGATCCAGAATTTTGGTACTACCTCAAGCAAGAGTCAGCATGGCAGAGGAAAGAGTGTGTGTTGGGGTCAGAAGAACTGGGTTTAAATCGTGATGCTCTATCGTGTACTGAACATTATACTTCAGATGATGGAATTAAATAATCCAAGCCTTCATTTCTTTTCCTGTAAAATGTGATCGATAGTATTCTCTACCCAACTTCAAAGGCTTTTTCTGCAGCCAAGTTAAAGAAATGAATCTGAAACTGCTTTATAAAAGCTTGTATCATTTAGGATTCTTCGGATGTAAGCAACAGATTCTAATTTAAGAAAACAAAAGGAATTTATTGGAAGGCCCTTGGGTAAGTCACTAAATGAAAGGACAAAACTGGGATACTAGGTGTAGAAGCACAGAAACCCCAGCACTGGACCAGGAATCTAAATTACAGGAATTAGTGGCTGGTCCTGTCAAGATGCCATTGTTAGGATGAATAAGTTCTGTCTTTATCTCTTTGAGGTCTTCTGCTCAAGATTTAGAATCTCTGGAGAGAGAGACCAAGACCAAATGTCTCCATCTTGGAATAGAAGCCTTCCACCTTGTTTAGCTGGGGCAAGGCACCTTGATTAACAGACCATCAAGACTGCGAACACTGAAGGAAAGGAAATGCTATCAGGAGAAAGCTGGGAATAGAGGCTGGGTGGCAAGAACACAATATTCACTGTAATGGCTCTACAATTATTTGTTGCAGTGGGAGGGCAGGAGGCTGAGAGGATGCAAGGATGACCATAGGGGCTGGGGGTGGTGAGGGGAGCTCTGATTAGCTAAAGCTTCTCTGGCAGGGGTGCATCCTTTGGGGAAAAGGGTGAAGGAGTATTAAGGAGGGGGAAGGGTGAGTGGTTAAGGAAATAGAGGTGGGAGAACACTTTTGCTTACACAATCCTTTTGTGCCCCATGGATTTCATGTAACATTGCAAGGTAAACATAGACATTATCTGTCCATTTTTTGGAGTTGGTTTTCCTAGCTCTTCAAAAGTGGGAGAGTCTATCTTGCATGCATCCTAGGGTTACAGGAAAGTGCCTGAGAGGACTCAGAAGGGATATTTGGAATGGCTTGTCCCCTGCCACGTGTCAGCCAGAAATGCTTCTATTTATATGTTTTATGAATTGGGTTTTCATGTGTGAATCTCTTTAGGGTAGGGTACAAAAAAGATTTTGCTGCTAAAAATAGTACCAGAAAACCTGCGTCTGCTAAAGGAAAATATGAAGAATGTTTTTGAATAGCCTGTTTAGGCTCTTCAAACTGTCTCAGTCTCCAGCGACAGCTGGGCTGCTGGGTACACAAACACAATGTTGCTTTATTGTTTGATTCATATCAGTATTACCTCAGCATTGTTCGTACAATTCATTTTGCAATAGCCAGAAAGAGCTGCAGTCTGCAGAAAATTTTTACCTGCCAAGATGGTTTGTTGAAATAATCCTGAATTGTGCTTGATCTGTTTGGTCAACAGGGAAATTAATAGGTTCAGGCAGATTGGGCTTTGTTGAAAAATATCTCCTTCTTCCTTAGTGTGTGCCCCGAAAAGATGGAGCTCAGCTCCCATGGAATTCCCAGTCCTCCTTAAAATCTGGGAATTCTTTTAGCTCATTCATTTGCCTTCAGTAACCATTAACATTTCTATGTGCTTTGCAGAGTGAATGGATCTGTCTGGTGAACTGAGGTGAGTTTGAGAAGTATGCACTGGAGGAGAGGATTGCAGACTTCAGGAAGTGCATATTCTTAGCTTTGCCCCAAGCAAAACAAATTGTGTGAATATTCTTAGATTGCTCAAAATAAGCTGAGCAGAGAATTTCATGTTAAGGTAAACCAGTGACTCAAACAGTGATACCTTAGACATGCAACAACCAACCTACCATTTGGCTTTCAGGATGTTATATACCATACTTGTTCAACTGTATATTTACTTTAATTATACAGCTACACCCTCAGGGTCAGAGTGGAAGTAATGTTATATCTATGTGACTATCATATCTACCTGTCATATCTGTCTACTATCTACCTACCTATCTATTTCCCAAATATACCACTATAGTTGTTTTAGTCTGTTAACCTTATAAAATTCTTTCTTTGAATTATAAATGAGTATATCCAGGTATAGTATATGCAGATGTCTCTGGTATGGGGATAAAATAGGTCTGTGCCTTATGATTTCTACTTTCTTGATAGAGGTTGTCTGGTAGAGAAGAGGAGAGACAAAGCAAATTATTAACAGAGGGTGATAATGAAGAAGGGAAGACTAGGAAAATTTTACAATGGAGATTGTAGGATATAGAATACTGTTTATATTAAATAGTTATTTTTCTTCTTCATTATATGTTAAAGTGAAATACATGCTCATATTTGAAAATGTTGAAAGTATTAGAACAGTATAAAGGGGCAGAAAAATACCAGCATGAATCCCACCAATCTGTATATTTCCTTCCAGGCTTTTATCTCTTTTTTTCTTTCATTTTCACATAGTTGTGTTCATATAACATATTCAGTTTTGTGGTTTGATTTGTCCAATAAATATCATAGAATCAGTGTTTTTGTGAATAAATATTTCTTTAGTATTTTAGATTATCCTGAAATCTAGATTTTCAGGAGTGGAGTTAATGGGTTAAAGATGTGTACATTTTTAGGCTCTTAAGCTCCAGAAGGTTCTGCTAATTTACATTTACATTTTATATTTCAATTTATACTCTCATTTACACTTTCTAAAGCCCTCAGTGGGGCTGCATGTCCCACTGGGTAGCATAATTGACTTTCATCAACACTGAATTGATAATTTGTACTTAACTTATGAATTTAATATAAATTGATAGAAATTTATGTTCTGCTTTTCAGTTTTGCATTTCTTTGATTATTAGTAATGCTTTTTATGTGTTTATTGGCCATCGGTATTTCACTCTTTGTGAATTACCTATACATATATTTGTATATTTTTATTCCCATATTTTAAAATTTGAATTCATGTATTTTTATATTTTTTTCACTCTTATGGATTATTAAAGATTTTAACACTTTGCTAAATGAATTGTCTATATTTTTCAAGCTTGTCATAGGCTTTTTAACTTTATCATTAAAGCTAATTTGTCGTTCTTTATTGTGTTTTTTAAATGCGTGGGAATTTTAAGGTGCCATGTGTTCACATATATCTACCTATTCCTTTATGCTTTCTGCCTTTAATTTTATGCTTTAAAAGGTTTTCGCCATTCCTGAAGCAGATAATTCCCTATGTTTTCTTGTAGTGTGTTTCTTGTTTTCTATGCAACCCTTTGACCTCTCTGGAACTTTTCTTGGTATATGGCCATGAGGTAGGGGTTTGCTTTGATTTGTTCCCTGCTGAACTTCTTGTCTTGGCCCAAAGGGCCCTACATGTCCTGGTCTCCGCCTGTCTCACTAAACACAATCATCTCCTTCACTCTGCCCTGAATCACTATGCTACATCTATACTGTCCTTTTTACTCTTCCTTTACACCCCAAGTTGGTTCTTACCTCACAGTTTTGACATTTGATTCCCTTGCTTGCAAAGCTCCTTCCCAAATCTCCATATGGCTTTTTCCTCATCTCTTTCAGAGTCTTTGCTGATCACTCTGCCTTAAGGACTGCTCCTCTATCACTACTAGGCCTGTGACCTGATTGTATTTTCTCCCCAGGTCTTAGCCATATCCAAAATTACCTGTCCATTTGCTTGTATAGTTGTTAATTGTCTCCCACACCAGACTGTAAGCTCTGTGGGAACAGGGGCCTTGCCTCTTTGCTTCTCCATCATTTCCCCAACATTGAGGATTAGATTGGCCTGGTATGCAGTACATATTCAATTAACATGTTCCTTAGTCAAATGAATGAATAGGTTTGGTGTGTGTTATTAGCCAACTACCATAATATAACAATTATGACAACAATAACAGCTAACCTTTACTGAGTGCTTATGTGGTAGTCAATCTGCTAAGTGGTTTACAAGCATTATTTCACATAATCTGCCAAATAGAATCTGCTCATTGAGGACATACTGACCTTTATTACTGCAAATAGCACTTAATAATAGTGGGCACTATTGTATCCCCACTTACAGGTAAGAAAACCAGAGGCAGAGAGTTTAAGTAAATGGTTAAGCTTAAACAGCTAGCAAGGGAGTATGTTGAAGCTTTATATTTTGCATATTTCTCTGCCCAATTCCTCTGGGCAAAATTTTAATATTTGTTTTAGTTGGTTTATTTTTTAATTATTATTTTTTTTTTTTTGCGTTATGCGGGCCTCTCACTGTTGTGGCCTCTCCCATTGCGGAGCACAGGCTCCGGACGCGCAGGCTCAGCGGCCCAGCCGCTCCGCATGTGGGATCCTCCCGGACCGCGGCACGAACCCGTGTCCCCTGCATCGGCAGGCGGACTCTCAACCACTGCGCCGCCAGGGAAGCCCTAATTGGTTTATTTTACCAGATGAACTCCTGGATCTTTCTTTTAGCCTCTTCTACTGCTTTCCAAATAATCTTATTGGACTTTTGATTACAATTGCATGAAACCTCTTCATTAATTTGGAAAGAGCGTTATCTTTTCAAAATGAAGCCATTCTCTTCTAGGAACATTGTCTCTCTTTATCTCTATTACTTTATGACCCTTGGGGGGAAAAAGAAGTTTTGTAGTTTTTTTAAGTTCCTACTTATTTAAAAAATTAAGTTATAATGAGCCATTTTATATTTTTGGTTACTCTTATAAATAGTATATTTTATGTTACATTTTAAATTATTTATTGTAAATTCTTGTTCTTAAATGATTGTGCAGAGTACTATATTTAAAAGGAATGGATATTTGTTTCAGAGTCATTGTGTGCTCTATTAGCATCTATTAGAGAAAAATGCTCATTGCCCTGACAGATGGGTAAAAAGAAATATTAAAATCAGAAAACTACCAATAGAATGATTGTTAAAAGTATGAGCAGACCTAGGCTCAAGTCTGTAAAGTAGGTGTAGCCATAATTTCTACCCACAAGGTTGTTGTAAGCGTTAAGTTAGGTACTGTGTCAAACATTTAGTATACCGAAAGATACATACTAAATGTTTAATAAACATTAACTACTGTTAATAGGGCTACAAATCCAGAAATGATTTGCAAATCTTTTTCTGTAGATATTAAACTATGAGGGGATCATCATGTTGTGAAATTTCATGTTCCTTGGTGGAAGATGAGCAGAGAAGCCTAAAAAAGAAGCCAGTGATGCTACAGTCACTTTTACTGTGATGTCTTTGGCTATCAAGTTGAATGGAGATGTAAGACTTCACTTGTATTTTGATCTCCTTCTGTGTTTATGACCATAAATATGCAGATACACACACGTCATTCTTTAACTTTAAAAAAAAAGTATTGCATGGCAGATTTTTTTTCATCTCATAAAATTTCTGTTGCTCCCTTGTGGCCCCTCACCTCTACCTCTATCCTATGATTTTCCCTGTCTCCTTACACTAACTCTGAGAAATGTACCCCGTACTACCCCACAAATACAGATCCTCGAAAAGAAGAGAAAGAATGGGACATAAAAAAGTTTTCTTATTTGATTTGAACCTGACCCTGTTTCATCTCTCTAGGTATGTCTTGCTTCTTTTCAAAACCTCTATTACGTGACCACAAACACTTGCCTGTTGGTGGGGAGGGCTGTCATAGGGCTTAGATTATGGTTCACTCAGCCTACACCAAAACTCCTCCCTCTGGTTTTGATCACTTTTGTTGTTGCTTTTGTTAGAAAATTATTTTCTTCTATATTAAACGGGTCAGTCTACCTTTTTCTCTTAATAAATAATATGCAGTAACCATAATTTAGTCTTGGAAAATTGAAGCCATTGCTATGCCTGGGAAAACCCTCTCCAATATGTATTCTCTTTGTTATGCAGCCACAACTTAGAGTTAGAGAAGGTGCTGGGGTAGGGCTCTCCTATTAGTGATGACAAGTCCTTGGAGAGGCCTGCCATGAATTGAGTGGATTCTAGTGAATGGAAGGACAATCAGCCTAACCCCAAAGAGCAACCATAGGATTTGGAGTCAGACAGCCCTTGACTTAAATTCTGCCACTAGCACTTATCAGCTCTGTTATCTTAAACAGTTTAACCTTCCAGAGCTTTAATTTCCACATCTATTTGGGAGAGAACAGTACTCACCGGTGTATTTGCCATGGGGATTAAACAAGACCATGTATGTAAATGTAAAGTGCTTAACACGGCACCTGACACTTGCAATGTCAAAGACATCATGACACTCATGATTATCATACTCATTCAGGTCAGGTACAGAGAAGAAAACAATCAGGGTCTGATGAAGGGATGTCGTTTGGTAGTAAAATATGCTCTGTAGTAGAGCCATTTTCCTTAAAGAGAGATGAATCTCTCCAAACTGTGAATATACAGTGTGTGGAGAAGGCAAGGTGACTTTCAGCCTCCCTATATTTTGGTAGCTTTTCTTGCGAATGCTGACTGGTAAATGTTTTCCAGAATTTGCTGTCACACTGACATTTGATGGTTTCTTAATAATTTTCCATTTCTTCCATGTGTTAAATAAAAAAAAAACTATAGCTATTTTGTTGGTCCATGGCAGGCCTATCTGTGATGTTGAGTAATTGCTTGGCACACAGGAAAGATTGCCTTCTATATTTAAACATGTTTATCAATCATGCCTTCCAGACACCATCTGCCTAAGGAAGGCCACAACAAGTGGAGGTCCAGAGAAGGATGACTTTGGGAGGAAGCCTTTCCCAGGAGCATAGAGCAGAAGCCATCTGGCTCTAATGATTGTTCAAGGTGGATGAGGAGAGGGGAAGGGGACTGTGCACTCAGATAAAACCCTTACTTGCTTACTAATCGAACAAGGCAGGTGCTAGGCTGCTTTGAATTCTGCTGGCAGGCTGCAAAATGCGCCATTTTCTCTGCTAATAAATCCTTCAACACAGGAGACATTCCTAGCAATCTTTACAGCAAGCAATAAAGGAAAAGTTCAATTAATGTGAACCCTGTGGTTAACTTTAAAAATCTCATAGCCTCTTCTCCTACAAGTTAGAAGTTTGAAAGGAAAGATAAGGAAAGGAAAGAGAAAATGGAGCCCACTGCCATTAGGGGTTAATTCAAGAGCACATTGATTAGTAAAGCAACTATACTCCAATTAAAAAAAACCAAAAAACTCATTGAGGAAAAAAACTTGCCAATTACTTTTTAAAATGTCATTTCAGTCTTGATACAAGGTGCCCGGAAAAATAAAAACGTGTTACTGAAAAAAAAAAGAAGAGCACATTGATTAGATTTAATCCAGATTCCTCCGCCTGGCATTCGAGGTCACTTTTATGTCCACAGTGCCCTACCTTGGACACTGCCTCTGAAGCCCTGGTACCAGAGACATCTAGGCCCTGGGAGTGAGGCTGGAGGGGGAAGGAGGCTTACTTTCCATTTCTTTCATGACACTTTCCACATTCATCCTCATAGCTGAAACTCAAAGAAAGTTTAGGGAACTTGCCCAAGGAATACAGGTGGTGAGTGATTGAAGTGGGAATTAATTCCACTAGCATCATTACTATTTGTTTTCATGTCTTCTCCCTCCTAATTATCCGAAGGTTCCTTGAGGGCAAGTTTAATTATATAGCATTTTCAGTTTATTCTTTAATATTCATAATAATACACGCTCTACTCAGAAAACTTGGTGACAAAGAAAAGCCAAGGATATTTAAGCACTTAAACTTCTATGGATTTTTGTTAATAATTTGATTTGCATGCTTCCATTCATTCATCTGTGTGTGTGTTTGTGTGTGTGTGTTTGTGTGTAAGTGCTTGTACATAATTACACCATTCAGAAACCTGCATAATGGCTAAGAGTGAATAGAATAAATTCATACAAATATAGACCTGGGTCTGAATCTTTTACTGTTGTATTACATTGGATAAATTTCATCACCTTTTTGACTCTCAGTTTTCTCATCTGGGAAAAATAAAAGCCTTCCTAAATTTCCATTTCCTTGTTTATAAAGTGAGCATAATAACACCTATTTCATAAGTACTTTCTGAGAATTATACCATATTGTTTATGTAAAACACATAACATGGAGCCCATTTGATTAGCTATTGTTATAATAGCAACAATAGTTACTGTGGTTAGTATAATTATTTATTGGGAATATTTTCTTTGTCAATAAATATTCTTCCACAGTAGTATTTCTCAACCTTTTGTTCATTATTGTCCCACAAAGGAGCTTTTTAAGACATTTTCCCCCCTAATTGCCCCCATGCCCATGAAATTTTAATACCACAGATGTACTGCATATCTGTTTATGTACTGTATGTATATTTGTGCTTTATACATACAAAGAGCAAGATTTTCTTCACTCCTGCAAAGCAGCAATTTTAAGCCCCCATTTAAAATGCATATGTAGTTCTACAACATGATTTATAACAGCATATCATAATCTATTAAGAGATAAATTATAATTTAGATCACTGACTGTTAATAAATATTTGGGTTATTTTGAATGTTTTCCTACTTTTTAGCTACATTATAATGAACACATTGTACATACATATATCCTCGTATATACAAACCTACCTTTGTGTATGTCTATGCTTTTTCTCAGATAAGTACCTCAGAATGAAATATCTTGACCAAAGGTTATGGACTGTTAAAGTAATTTTGATGTATTTTGTTCAATGAATCTTCAGAAACTTTGATACTGTACTATACTTTCAGTAGCAGTGTCTGAATGTGCCTATCTTGCTAAATCTTACCTAAATTGGGTATTAAAATTTATAGTTTTTTATAATTTTTAAAAATCTTGGGGAGGGTTTAGTTTTGAGTCAGTTTTGCATCCCTACTATACCTAGGGCTGAGCCCAAATCCATGGCATGTCTCACACAGAGCCCAACAGGATTGAACTCCAGGCTCTCCCTTCAGACTTTCTTTGCTTACTTCCTACACAGCCCTCCACACCCCAGCATTATGAATGCCATACAGCTTCCGACCAATGCTATATAATTAAACTTGCCCTCAATCCATGTCTTTCTTTTCTTTCCTGTTCTTGTGTAGTCCAGTCCACTCAGTGGTGGGTAGTCAACAAGGGTGACCCTAAGTCAGACACAAAAAATCCTAACTGATTGAATATAAGTATCCATATTTCTGCCCAGTGGTGCTACCATTTTTAATTTGGATTCTAATTGAGAAGCACTTCTTCCAGCCATATTGAAACTAGATTAAAGAGGCACAAAGTAGGAAGACTGTACAGAGATAGAAACCAATTTGGGGGAAAAGATCCGGTTTGGTTTTTTGAAGGAAGAGATATTGGTTTGTTTACACATCAAATGTTTATTGAGCAACTACTATGTGCCAAGCACACTGTAGTTCCAGTTTCTGCAGATATAACAGTGAATAAGACAAATGCTCTCACGTTCATGGAGATGGAAAGTATCTGTAGGAACAACCCCAGTTCAAGAAAGCAACATCACCTCAGTCTGGCAAATCAAAAGAACGGCGTGGAACAGAAAAACATGGAAAATGCAAGAAGGGAAATTAAAACAGTGCTAAAACATTGGCCTGCTAAGGATTTTTATCAGTTCCTTAGAGAGGAGAGAAGTGAAACATTATTAGAATTACACTAAATCTTTCATAGTTTGTTTTATTAGTTTGCCTCGTTCAGCTCTTGAGTAAAATGTAGGTCATTCCCATTTCATAGCGAGAGCTCAGTCATTCTTAGGGAAACCTTCTGTGAATTTTATAAAGCTCTGAATTAAAGAACTTTTTTGAGTTAAGAGGACCAACTTGAGAATCTGAATTGAAGATTCTTGTGCTTAGTGGGCCAAATGAGGAAAGTAGTTCCCCATATACACGTGGCTTTAAGAAGGCTTATTTAAGCCTGAGAGTGTTGTGTTGTATTTGCACAATCTTTGAATGTCCATGTTTTTTGCCTGGGCTTGCTGTATCCATCACTGCTCACAAGACTTTCCTAAATCTCCCATTCTGATTCAGCAACACCTTAGAACAGTGGTCCCCAGCCTTTCTGGCACCAGGGACCAGTTTCATGGGAGACAATTTTTCCATGGACCTGGGGTGGGGGGAGGGTTTCAGGATGATTCAAGCACATTACATTTATTGTGCACTTTATTTCTATTATTATTACATTGTAATGTATAATGAAATAATTATACAACCAACCATAATGCAGAATCAGTGGGAGCCCTGAGCTTGTTTTCACTTGCCACTCACTGATAGGGTTTTGATATGAGTCTGCAAGCAATTGATTTATTATGGTCTCTGTGCAGTCAGACCTCTCTGCTACTGATAATCTGTATTTGTAGCCACTCCCCAGCACTAGCATCACTGCCTCAGCTCCACCTCAGATCATCAGGCATTAGATTCTCATAAGGAGCGCGCAACCTAGACCCCTCGCGTGTGCAGTTCACAGTAGGGTTCGCGCTCCTATGAGAGTCTAATGCCGCCGCTCATCTGACAGAGGCGGAGCTCAGGCAATAATGCGAGCGATGGGGAGCGGCTGTAAATAGAGATGAAGCTTCACTTGCTCACGCGCCGCTCACCTCCTGCTGTGCGGCCTGGTTCCTAATAGGCCACGGACTGGTACCAGCCTGTGGCCTGGGGGTTGGGGACCCCTGCCTTAGAACATACCTGTCATAACCCTGATTTCCCATTTCACAACTAATATTTTACTTCTCTCTTTTCGCTAGTAGACTATGACCTTCCTGAAGCATTGATTGTGTTTTAATTCCTTTACCACAAACACATGGCATAGTCTAATCACAGAGTAGTTGTTCAATGTACATCTGTTATGAAAGAAGAAAGGAAAAAGAAAGAAGGAAGGAGGGAATGAGGAAAAGAAGAAAGAAGAGTAGGTTCTGACTAGATATTCAATCTAGTGTCTAATCCTTTGATACTTAACAGTTCTGGCTTAGTTTGAGAATGCTGAGAACTTGCTAGATCACAGATCGCTACTTGCTAAGGCAGAAGGAATAAACAGATTTTAGAAATCTTTCCCATGTTATATTTGCTTATTTATTTTGTTTTAAAAAATCAACATTTATTGAGCACTTACTTCATGCTAGGTACTAGACCCTAGATGCTATGATACCACCATCTCAGCTTAACTCACAATAATTCTATAAGATGAGTGTTATCATCTTCATTTTACCCAAGAGAAATCTGAGGTTTACAGAAGAGAAATAGGTAGCTTAAATGCACATGGCTATTAAGTATTAGGGTAGAAATGTAAGCCTTGAGCTGTCCTGATTCGAAAGTCCACTTAGACACTAAATGTGTGGTTCTATTTCTTTTCCCATATACATTCCACTTAATCAATGTTTCATGAGCCTCTTAAAAAAACAAGGGCTTTGGGAGCATCAGACAAGTACATGACTTATAGAGAAGCATCTTTATTATCACCTTTGTGACCTTTTTGTGTGGCTGTATATGACTTAAATTCTTTGGCTTAAGGAAAAAATAGGTATACGATATAAGTAGGTAGTCTGTGTGTCTGAGATGGAAAAATGAGGGAGGGAGTCTGGGGAGGAGGGAGAAAGGGAGAGAAAGAGACAGAGAGAGAGGAAGAAAGAGGTGGGATATGGAACATCTCACTTTTCTCTTTGGAAACATTTACTTAAAATGAGCTGTAAAAACTCCTTTCCTACATTTCCTCCTACTGCATTTATAGTAAATTTAATGGATTATGGCTTTGAATAAATGAGTCAGCAGTAGGAGTCCAGCAGGTGCTGGATCACTGCAGTAGAAGACCTCCTGGCCCCTAAGAGGCACTGCAGTAGAAGACCTCCTGTCCCCTAAGAGGAGGGCAGCCACACTGTGGGAGTGAGAGTGCTCTATCCCTTTTCCTTACTCTCAGTGGTAATTCTTCTGTCCTCAACATTTTCCTGGTTTATAAGATCACAGATGTGGGGGTCAGATATTTTAAAACCTAGTGTTTTACTCAGAGGTACTGTATTTTTCCTTTACTACCAAATTCCTTTGTGGATAGATACATTTTCTCTTGTACTTTTAATGGAAATTCTGCAGGAAAATATAATGGAATATATTTAGTCTGCTCTTGGTTGGCACCCAGTGTATTATTTCATTATTTATAGGGCTGGTAAAATTGACTTAACCTTTCTGTCTTTCCCAGAAGCTACCTTGTATATATACTGTGTGTAGTTCTTCCAGTTGGGAATTCAATTAACAAAGAAACAGAGCTCTAAAATATAGGTTTATGGATTCTCTTCTTCCACTCTGTTTTTAGGTACAGCTCTTTGTAGGCAGAGTCCATATTCAAATCTGAATTTCTCATACAACTTACAAGGGCCTTTCTCTTAGCAGGTGCTTATGTTTTTAAGAAAATAATTTAGATTGATGACTTATTTAAAAATTAAAATGATGTGGCAATTAGAGAAAAAGCATTTCTCTATGAGAAGGAAGGAAGTTGTAAAGGGATTGTTTCATTTTATAGTATGTGATGTTGACTTTCTCCAGATGGAGGTGGTTTGGGCTTCTGTAACAACCTTTAAGTTTTCTAGAATTTTATATTATGTATTTTTTTTAATATAATGTAGAATATTCTTCAAATGGAGGGAAAGAAAAGAAGGCTTTGATGTCATGGAAAGATTTAGCATTATATCAAGCCCTGAGTTCTTCTTTCTCCAGTAGAGAAAAGGGTGGAGAGTTTTATGCAATCCAGCATTTTAGCCTATTGGCCAAGTGCGGTAATAAACTTTCCTTTGTTACCTGTGAAAGCACTGAAGCCTTGGTGGCTACTTTCTTCAGGGGATAATCGCACTGGATGATAGGAAATAGAGACACTAAATAAAATCCTGGTTAAAAAAAAAAAAACATGAAAAGCTTTAGTACTGGGCCAACCGAGCAATTAATTCAATTCAGAAAAGTACATTAAAACAACATTAGAAATATGACTCAATACAGTGAAGTCTAGGAAGATACGATGCATTATCTTCTGCTGATCTATGAACATATAACTCCTCAGGCATCAGGGAGCGCTTCTGCCCCTTAAAGACTTTCTGGGCTGGAGTGTGGCAGAGAGTCAAATGATTAGGTTTGAGACACTGTTTTAGAATGACCCATGTGACATTATTTTGGTGATTGATTTAAGACTCATTCTGCCTGCGTCTCTTTTTAATAAAAATTTTATATATTAAGGATATACAATATAGTGATTTAATACATACACATAGTGAAATGATTACTACTACAATCAATCTAATTAACATATCCATCTCCTTACATAGTTATCTTTCTTCTTCTTTTTTTTTCTTTTTTTGGTGATGAGAGCAATCTACCCCCTTAACAAATTTCCGGTATTTAATACAGTGTTATTAAGTCCATTCATCATGCTGTGCATTAGATCTCTGGATTTATTTATTCTATATAACTTCAACTTCGTAACTTTTGACCAACATCTCTCCATGCACTCCCCTCATTACCATGGCTCTACTTTTTGCTTCTACGTATTTGACTGTTTTAGATGCCACATATAATTGAGATCACATGCATCTGTTTTGATTCATAGTACTGTGTGTGTGTGTGTGTGTGTGTGTGTACGTGATCTACAGACATTCAAGCTCAGAGGTGTTTTTCATGTTTGAATTTTAGCTCTGAAGCTAAGTTGATGTGACAGTGAAGACTGCTTTAGTGAGGATATCATCTAAAACTCAACTCACAGCAAAGGAGCCTTGAAATTACTTAAGAAAATGTATATAAACAAAAATTTTTTTTTGAAGAAAACCCCTTAGGACTACCCTGGTGGCACAGTGGTTAAGAATCCGCCTGCCAATGCAGGGAACATGGGTTCGAGCCCTGGCCCGGGAAGATCCTGCATGCTGCAGAGCAACTAAGCCCGTGCGCCACAACTACTGAGCCTGTGCTCTTGAGCCCGTGAGCCACAACTACTGCAGCCCGCACTCTGCAGCAAGAGAAGCCACCGAGATGAGAAGCCTGCGCACCTCAACGAAGAGTAACCCCCGCTCTCCGCAGCTAGAGAAAGCCTGCTCGCAGCAATGAAAACCCAATGCAGCCAAAATAAATATTTTTTTAAAAGGAAGAAAACCCTAAAATTCTAACCCAGAGGGTTTCTACTTTGAAGTGCAGAATTTTATGTTCATGTATCTCCTAAGAAGAGTACCACTGTTTCACTATTTGGCTGGAAATGAAGACAAATTTCTATTTTTTCTTAGGAGAGGAGTTGCAGCACTGTGTACTACCTAGTGAAGCTTAAAAGCAAAACAAAACAGAGAACTTATTCCCTTAAAGAATCATTTGTCATTAGAGATGGGTTTTCTACAATGTTCATTTATAGAAAATCTGTTTGTATATGAAGAAACAAATACCTTATATATTCTACATCAAACACCTGGTTGGATAAGAAACTGCAGATAGTGAATTATATGGTTTTTATGAAAGAAAATCCTGAGAAATTAGGTGAAGTAGTGCAAACAAATGAGAGAAAAATTATTGCTTTAGGGCTGGGAGCAAAATTAAACCTGTTGGATGAACCCTACTGGGAATGAATTGGGATATATTATTACTCTTTTCTGTGGCCTTTAGGGACTGCATCTGATAGTTCTACAAAGTGCAATGTGTAATAGAGAGAGGAGGGAATGATTCAATCCTACCTAATCTGACATGTGTAGAGTCTGATCAAAATTAACAGCCCTTTATCCAACATCTGCCATTAGCTTTGTACCATGATAGACATTGGGAAGGCTATAGGAGGATGAGACTTGGTCTTTACTGTCATATAATTGATAACATTGGGGATGAGAAAAGGGAGACCAACAATTATTGTGTACCCTATGTTCAGTAGACTGAAGATATATATGTCCTAGTCCCCAGAACCTGTGAATATATTACCTTACACGGTAAAAGAGACTGTGCGGATGTCACTGGGCTACGCATCTAGAGCTAAGGAGATTATCCTGGCATATCAGGAGGGCTCAATGTAATCACAAGGGTCCTTATCAGCGAGAGAGGGAGGCACGAGAGTCAGAGAGGAGATGTGACCGTAGTAGCAGAGGTTGGAATGATATGGGGCCGTAAGCTAAGGAAAATGGGCAGCCTCCAGAGGGTAGAAAAGGCAAAGAGATGGTTTCTACCCTAAATCCTTCACAAGAAACGCAGGTCTGCCTACCCATTTTAAACCTCTCATCTCCTGAACTGTAAGATAATATATCTGTATTGTTTTAAGCACTAAACTTGACGTAGTTTGTTGTTGCAGCAATCATAAACTAATACACTATTATGTTATCTCATCTACCATTCCTATTAACACTGTGAAAAGGTTATTGATATTCCTCTGAAAAAACTCAGACTGTGCTCATATAAGTGTACAAATTTTTGTAAGCCATGCATCTAATATATAGCAAAGCAAACATTTAAGCTCTAGTCAGGTGAATTCCAAACTACATCAAAATGGAGATTAATGAATCAAGGGCAAATAATTTTAGAGTGTATCATTAAGTGCTAAATTACATCATAGAGGCAAAGAAGTTAGATAAAGGAATGTGTCTTTGGGTTGGAATATTGGTTTGGTTGTTCCACAGAAGAGATTGCTTTTGGCAGGGTTTAGAGGGATGATAAAATTTCACTAGGCAGAGAGAGAAGGGGAAACTAATAGGCACAAGTGAGTGTGGTCAACAAAATGAGTGGACAGTGAGGTGATTAACTGGGTGGTGGAATGTAAAGTACACCCTGGGGAACAGTAGGTTAACTAGGAATGAAACCAAGAAGGACCCTATGGGGCCCCCACAGCTGACCAGAGATTTATGGCTCAGATAATGTTCCAACCACAAGCAAGACCTGAGGGCTACTTAGAACCATGTGATTGAGAAAATAGAAGATTACCCCCTCCCCAGCACATAGCCCCTTCTTCTTTTCCCTATATAATAGCTAAGCAAAACCTGGGAAGTTGGGAGTTCGTTCTTTGGGACATGAGTCCATGTTCTCCCCAGGTTCGCCAGTTTCCTCAATAAAGCAATCTTTCCTTTTGCCCAACACTTGCCTCTCAGTATTGGATTGCTGAGCAAGGAGCAGCTGAACCTGAGTTCGGTAACAGGAAGAGTGGTTTCAGGTTACAAAGAACCTCAAATCCAGATACAAAAGTTTAGATTTGATTTAGTAGGCAGTAAGGAATAATGTATGTATCTGAGTTTTCATGAAAGGTTTCTGTTGTTCATTTGCAATAATAATTTTATTTTAAAATAGGGTTTATAGCATTCAAGGCACTATACTATTAAAGGTTGATCTTTCAGCAATTTGTAAGAGTGAAATCAAGGGAAGTAACCTGAGGCCATTGAAATAATCCAACGATGACATGGTGAAGACCTGGGTGAGAGTGGTGTCAGTCAAATTCAAATTATCATCTTGAAAGGACAAACAATAGATAAATTAGAGATGAATATATGATATTGAGCCTTATTTCCTGGGCAAATAGTTGGGTCAGTGAAAAAACTACAGAGATGAATTTTGGGGAAAGAGACAGGGAAACCTGATGAATTGTATTTTGAAAATGTTGATTTTTTTAATGATGAAAACAAGACATGTAAATGAAAATATTCGCTAGGTTTCTGGAAAAAAAAAACATTTTAAGGCTCAGGTCAAAGGATGTAAGTGAAGGTATAATGTGTAAGGTTATAGGTAAACTGGCTTTACAATGGCAGGACTGTAAATGGACAAAGGAATAGGACAATGAATTGAGTTTTGGGGAACCCCACAGTTTAGATGTAGAAGAAGAAAGTGGAGTGATGCACAGAGGAGCTGTTTGAGGTGAAGAGTGGGAACCAAATTGCATGTGCCATAGACACCAAGGGTGAGGGGATTTCAAAAACAATTTCAAAAACAATGTGTTAAGTAGTGTTGTCAAATAGTGGAAGCTTCTTGACAAAGAAGTTTGGAAAAGGCCACTGAACTTTGGGATTCTGTACAAATGAACTGAAGAACATATGAAAAATTTGAGAAAATTAGTATATTATTCACTTCGCAAGTGAAACGAAGACAGCAGAGAGTAGTAATGAGAGAGGGGAGTAGAGGTAACCCCTAAGCAATCTCTCTCCTCATTCTTTCTCTCTCCCCTCCCTCTGTGTGTGTGTGTGTGCTTGTGTGTGTGTATATATATATATATATATATATATAAAAACAAATATATATGTATGTGCATATTGATATGTATTTGTCTCTCGGTGTTTATGTGTGTGCACATATATACACACATTAAGACATACATACATATATAACTTACACACATAAACACTCATAGACATACATATACCAAGGAGCAGTTAGGGCTACAGAAGAAGCTGGAAAAGAGAGGTAACTGGGAATGAGTTTCAACAATAGAAATAGCAAAAATACCTATTAGTGTATGGCAATCCTTTGGAGAACACATTCCTAAGGAACTTTCATGCTCCAGGAGGCAATCTGTTATTTCCATGTCTTTTCTTTACTACATTTCCTGGGGTTAGGGACCTAGTATTGTAATTCTTGGGGTCTCCTTTAGTGCTTTATACATATAACACTCATTCAAAACTAGTGATCTGTATGAATAAGTGAATCCTATTTATTTCAAGTATTGCTCCGAAGGGATAAGAAAAACACAATCTCTGAAAAGGAAGAAAACCGTAACTGGTGCTCACATAATTTTATAATAGAGCATTGAGAAGTTGGAGAGAGCTTCTTTTTTTTTTTGCGGTACGCGGGCCTCTCACTGTTGTGGCCTCTCCCGCTGCAGAGCATAGGCTCTGGACGCGCAGGCCCAGCGGCCATGGCTCACGGGCCCAGCCGCTCCGCGGTATGTGGGATCTTCCCAGACCAGGGCACGAACCCGTGTCCCCTGCATCAGCAGGAGGACTCGGAGAGAGCTTTTAATCTAATGAAAAGCCCATCAACAGTCCAAGAGTTCTCTGGTCAAAAGATTTGGATTTATGTATGGTTATTCTCACCTTCTTTTTGCCAATGTGAATCAACACAGCAATAGCTTATTTTTATATGTGTACTATTCTCTAAAAAGTTAGGGAAAATGAGTTGAGGTGAGGTCAGAGTTGCATTTGTCAGATACCTATTGGTGCTCGATACTTTATTGAATTAAATCTTTACAACTCCATGAGGCAAGTGCTTTTCTTATTGTGGAGATAATGTGTGTGTGTGTGTGTGTTATATAAAATGACATCTACTATTTAAACCGTTTTAAGTGTACAATTCAGTGGTATTAGATATATTTTGCAGTGTTGTACAACCATCACCATTATCCATTTCCCGAACTTTTTCATCATCCCAAACAAAACCTTTGTACCCATTAAACAATAACTCCCCATTCACCCTTCGCTCCCTCTCTCAGCCCTTATTTTACTTTCTGTGAATTTGCCTATTCTAGGTACCTCATAAAAGTGAAACTGTACAATATTTGTCCTTTTGTGTTTGGCTTATTTCACTTTGTATAATGTTTTCAAGTTTCACTCATGTTGTAACTTGTATCAGAATGTCATTCTTTTTATGGCTGAATAATATCTACTGTCTGTATATGCTACATTTTGTTTATCTGTTCATCTGTTGATAGATATTTGGCTGGTTTCCACCTTTTGTTTATTTGAATAATATTGCTATGAACATTATTGTACAAGTATCTGCTTGAGTCCCTGCTTTCAAGTCTTTGGGGTATATACCTAGAAATGGAATTTCTGGAGACAAGTGCTTTTATATCTATTTTTTTTTCTGATAAAAAATTGAGACTCAAAAATATTAATTTTCTCAGAGTCACATTATAAGTGGTAGTGCTGGGATTCCAACCTGGCCAGATATGTCTGAGTCTAAAATCCATATGCTCTTTTTTAATATCATGTTGACTTATAAGTTTTAATATACTTTCATTCTGATATTATGAAAAGCCTTTATTTTTCCATAGGGCATTTCTGCCTTTCAAATGGCCCAGAATGTGTTGAAGTGAAAAAAATGATCTTATTGATTTAAAGTGGTAGTTATTGATGTCGTCATCATTGTTTTTATTGTGTTTAGAAAATATCATGTATTACAGAAGTTGAAAGGAAATATAAAAAAATGGAGAGCAACATTTCAGGCATCTGGTTCTCTTAAATTTTACGTAAACGAAAATTTAGACTAGATTTATTCCCAGCTCATTCAGATTTCACATTGTACTTCCTGAGGGAGATTGCTTGACAATACCGTTTTTCTGTACATCTATAAATAATTAAATAGCATCACTTTTTAATCCTATAATTTACATTTGCCTTGTATTAATCACTGAATTATTTATATGCAATAAGAAACATAGACAAACCAAAACAAATGCTGATGAATAAAATGGAAAAGGAGAAAAATGAATATTGCCCAAGAGACCAGTCAAACATCAAAGTATATTATTATGTACAATGGCACTTGCTCTCATGAGATGCATTTTTTTCAAATACTCCTACAGTCTTCCAACAGTGGCAGTGAGATGATGGGTATCATGCTTGTACAGTATGTGTATTAACGCTCAGAACAGAAAATGACATTCACTCCTACTGTTCTGAATTACAAGGAGTCAACCTTGGAAACCTGCCCTGCTACCCCCCATAAAAGTAAACTTCCTCCCTGCTAATCCTGGGTTTATTTCCTTCCATAAACTGCTAGAAAAACATATACTTATTTTCTGAACAACAACCTCTGTAGATTATGTATTTTCAAACTACAGATTAGATGAACCTAATCCAGACAAATCCAAAAGATATGAACATAATGGAAAATTGAGTTTTGCTTATGGAATTAGTATCCCATTTTACTTTATTCTTTTGTAAAATATAGCAGTTCTGACCACCTTTTAAAATGGTTGTAACTTCTTAATTTTATTTTTCCTTTTGTTTCCCAATAGACATAGGAAATTTAAGTGTCTTTGGCAGTACATCATATCACATTTGGAGCTCAGAAATTAATAAGGCATAAGGGAGATTCCAGCCACAGTAACTTTGTTGTACCTAAAAATGGATACTCGTCAATTTGAGATGCTACAGGGACAGTTGTCAGTAGTTTCACTAATTGTCAATAGTTTCACTTTTTTTTTTTTTTCTGGCTTGATTTCAAGGCTTCTTGTTCCATATGGAGTGATTGGTGATAAGGTATTTGATTTGAGTATATGTGTCTAACATTCTGAGCAGTCTCATTTTTTCAGTCTGTAGAAACACTAAAGATTTGTCCTCAATTTAGCTATTATTTGTCTCTCATATTGTACTCAGAGAGGATATCAGCTGATTCTATTTTACTTAAACATATTTCTAACCTCCTGGAATGAAGTTTTCTGGAATACTTAATATATGAAAAAGCATTTTATCTCTTTCCCTGTGGGATGAGTCAAGCATCTTCACATTAAAAATGAAATATATTCCTATATTTTCTTACTTAATTTAACTTTCCTTCAGTAGTGGTTTGCATCTTCCATATTTTATATATCACAGTATTTGCAATGCTTCTTATAGATTTTAGCTCACAAAACTCTTTATGTTATGAATATTTTATAAGGTGGGTTTTATTTATGATTACTCTCTTTAAATGTTTAATCACAGGATAGGAATTATATATAACATTATATTAGGTACCAATCCTACTCTCCTCCTAATTAAATATACTTGCTGAGCATTAGGATAATCAAAGGAAATCTGTTCTATGAGTTCTTTATGGGAATGTATACATGACAAAGTAAGACAAATGTGCTGTATTTAGATCATTATCATCATCCTTACATTAATATATGCTGAGTTCTTACTTTGTCTTGGTACCAGGCTAAGTTACAGGTATCATTTCATTATTTCTATTGCCAACCTTTTGAGAAATTTGTTATTACCCTGATTTTACAAATTAGAGAATTGAGGCTTAGAAAGATTCAATAACTTGCTCAAAGATCACACAACTAATAACAGAAACAGGATTTGAAACTATACCTTTTTTTACTTCAAAGAATGATGTTAACCATTAGTTTCTTCTGCCACTTAAAGTTTTGATGGACATTGAAGAATGTAGAATGATTGGTCAGGATAGAGCCCAATGATTAGTCTCAGGACTGAGACAAACATTTCAGGTAGAAAACTGTCACATTTACATAATATAGCAGGTAGGAGGAAACATTCTTTGCTAGAACGGAGTCTACCATCAGTAGAATAGCTCAGGGACATTAGTTGGGTATTAAGATTGGAAGAAGATAATTTTGAATATCACTCTCTTAGAGTCTTACTTGTTTTGTTTTTGATCTCATTCCTCAGGAAACATGCCTATCTTCATAAGAGAAACAAATAACTGAGAAATGACAAGGACCATTAGCTAATTTGAAACCCCAGGGACAGGATAAGAATCTAAAATAATGAAACATTTTTGCTTGGGGTCTGATATGAGTCACAATAATGTTTGAGAAACCTGTTCCTTTCTCACTGAGAAAAGAACTGGTTGCCTTGGGGATGATTACCTCAGTATCAGAATCACAAGAGCTATGGGTTTAGTGCTGGGGCTGAAAGAAAGGAGTGATAACCTGAGGAGACACAAAGCTCCGAAGTCCTGACAAGGGCAACTGGTGGCATGAAGAGAGAAGAGAGGTGGCTGACAACTCCCAAAACAGTGTCTTAGTCTGCTTGGGCTGCTATAACAAAATACCGCATACTAGGTGGCTAACAAACAATAGAAATTTATTTCTTATGGTTCTGGAGGCTAAAAGCCTGAGATCAGGGTGCCAGTATGGTTGAGTGAAGGCCTGCTTCTGGGTTGCAGACTTCTTGCTGTATCCTCACATGGTAGAAGGGGCTAGGAATCTCAATGAAGCCTCTTTAATAAGGGCACTAATCCCATTCAAGAGGGCTCCACCCTCATGACCTAATAACCTCCCAAATACCCCACTTCCTAATACTATCACACTGTGTGCTAAGATTTAACATATGAATTTTTGGAGGACACAGACATTCAGACCATAGCAAAGGAGGAATGGAAAGAGAGACAGCTTCATCTCCAAAGGCATACTTTAATCAGTTGCCTTGGGGTTCTATCAGGGGAGAGCCTGGACTTGGAATAATTTAGGTTTAAAAATTACCCTGCTGGAGACAGTAAAACAGAAACCGCTTTTATATTCTCTTTTGTTATAGCCAGATTATAATTGTACATTGCAAACATTAATATTATTATCCTGGTATATATCTCTAATATCTCCTTTTCTGCTTGATATGCATTATTCATCTTAATTTAATAGTTAAATTTTCCCTCAATTTTGATAGTTGATGGGTTGCCATTTAGTGGGTGGAATGCATTAATTTCTTTAGTATCTCTCCAAGTTTTGCTTTTAAATTAACCAGGGTTGATCTGGAACAAATCAAGTCAGAAATACTTGTTCTATACCTTTCCTTGATGCCCACTGGGCTACCTAATGGATATTACTTGCTTATTTTATGAGTTGAGTTGAAGGCACTATCCGAGTACTATCTAGGTGTAGATACTTCCTGCATTCTTCACAGCTCTGTTTACTTATGTCTTCCAAAGCCGGATGATATCAGAGCATGATCTTATTTTGCCAAATTTTCTATTCTTTTCTTTTTTTCCCGACTACATCAAGTAACAAGTATGTTCTGGGTCTCTTGCAGTTACATATTACTATTATAATTACCTTTCTTAATCCTTGTGTTTACTCCTTCAGGTCACACATAATCACAGAATGATAAATCGATTATTGTAAGTGGTCACACAGCTGCATTTTCCTTGATTAACCCTCTAGTAAACTTTATACATGGCACTGTAACTTCTCCTATTCTAGGTTGCAAAATCTTGTGTTTGAAATATGAGACTTCTGGGACTTAGGTTTCAGTGATGTTTTGATAAAAATTTCTTCAGATCACCTAGGAAAGAAATGACTATGATTGATTCCTTCAGTCCTGATACAACTAGCTGAAAAGAGACAGTTTAAAACATGAGTGTGCATGAATGTACAAGGGAAAAAATGCCAGGAAGGGGGATTGTCTGATTGATTTTAGTTCTCAGCATTCCAAATCTTATCTCTCTTGTCTTAGTCAACTTGGGATACCATAACAAAATACCATAGACTGGGTGGCTTAAACGACGGAAACTTATTTTCTCACAGTTCTGGAGGCTACAAGTCCAAGATCAAGGTCAAGATGAAGACCAAGACCATGGTCAGTTTCTGGTAAGAGTTCTTTTCCTGGCTCTGCTTCCACCAGATAGTTGTCCACCTTCCATAGTGGGAACAGAAGGAGAGAAAGCTATTTGGTGTCTCTTCTCATAAGGACATTAATCTCATCCTGAGGGTCCCACCCTTGTGATCTCATCTAAACCTAACCACCTCCCAAAGACTCCGTCTCCAAATACCAGCACACTGGGGTTCAAGGTTTCAACATATGAATTTTGGAGGTACACAGTTCTGTCTATAGCACCTCTTTACAGTTGTGAATGACTCAAAATGATCAATAAATATTCATCGAGGAATTGAGATGAGGCCAGGATTATGCTGGATTCTGTGGGTGCTATAAAAAAGGAAGAAGACATGGTTAAGAACTTGATTTAGATTTGTATAAGTTTGGATATCTTTTAGTAAGAAAATGTAGATACAGAAACATAACTCCCTTTCTAGGATTTTTTAAATAGCAGAATGCTTTTAGCATTATTGATTGAGGAGAGAAATTTTGAGTGTCAGGTGCATAAGAAAACATGATGGGAAAATAGAACAGTTCTTCCTTTAAGACACTTCCTTTATGATTGTTTAGAATTATCAGAACATGGACCAGAGCAGCTTTGAGAGGCGTACCGATCTTCCTTTTTCTCTGTGCTCTTTAAGGTATTTACATAGCCATATAGACCTGAGTTAGAATGCCTGGAAGTTAAATTCACATGTTCTTGTCGAGTTCATATGAGACCATTATTTTATCCGTAGCAATATAAAATTGCTTAAGTGAAGAATTAGAGTAACTTAATCAGAAAGGAAACATATTTAGTTATTTCATGCATACAATGGGTCAGGCACTATACCTGATTTCATTCTCAAAACCACTCCTACAAAGTGGCTATTTTTATCCCTATTTTACATATGAAGACATTGAGACCCAGAGAGATTAAATAATTTTCTTTAAACTAATTTTAAAAAGAAGCACTTGTTCTGCTAATAAGTGGTAGAAATAGAGTTCACTCTGAAGCTCTTTTTATCATATCTGCTATTTCCATGAAGTAAGTACACTGAATTTGTATTTGGTAACTGAATATTTGTCCAACTCTGTATGCTTTCTTTGCAAACTCTTCTGCATATTGATAGCATTTTATTTGCCTCCATCATTTCTCCTCCTCTCCAGTGATCGACATAAGATATTTAACCATGTTGAAAAGACTCAAAACATCCTTCCATTGTTCTACCAATTGTTCTAAACCAACAGTTCCATGCAAAAGAATGAGAATGGTGTTTGCCCTGATGTATTGCTTGAAGGATGATGTTCTACAAGAAATATAATAGATGTTATATGAAGATAAGGGCCTGTGGTAAAAAATAAATTTGGGAAATCCTGGTTTAAACAGTTAAACAGATTTGTACTTTGTAAGATTTCCTACACCATTAAATACTAATGCGCAGTGTAGTGTAGTTTTCCAAGAGAGCAGAACGAGTGGCTGTGTTTTCCTAAATTATTTGACCACAAAACCCTAATCTTATTGAATAACTATTAGTCTTATGGAACCTAGAATTCTCCAGAGCATAGTTTGAAGCGCTGGCTTCCAGTAATGAATGACACCTGTTTCGTCTAAGTGATTTTTTTTTTTTTCCCCCCCATGGTCCCTAGGAAAGGGTGCATTTATCTTGTGAGTTCATACTCAGAACCCAGAATGCATATGTGGGTGAGCTAGTTCTTTTATTTCATTGTAAAGCAGTTTGGGGAAGATGATAAACAAACCACACAAATATATGCACAAGATTCCGCTAGTCTGTGTAGTTCAGAGCAAGGTGAATTTAAGATTTAATTGCGCTGATGGAGTGTGAGTGTGGGCAGGGCGGGGGTGTGGGTAGGTGGCATTCATTTTCAGCCACCATTATGAAAGTAGAACTTGCTTGCTTTTACTATCCGCACAATATGTGCCTTTGTAAACAGGATGCAATCTGGAACCGGATTCCTGTATTAAACACACTTTTCTGTAGTTCATTTTTAGAATTTGAGCTTAGATTCCTCATGCTGTCATAGAGCAGGCTTAATTTGTGCCTACAGAAGGCCGTTCTCTTGGAGTCTGGGGGTATTATGGAAAAGTCATAAATGAATTGGCATTGGTGGGGAGAGAGAAAAACTGATTGCCACAGATCACTCCTTTGAGCTTGCAACCATCTGGAGGATGCCATATGGAGGAGCGAAGAGTTCAGAGAAGACCAGCACTTAAATCACCGAAACCCATTTTAGTCTCCATTGGACTAGATTTGATCATAAAGAACTGCCTCCTTTCTGGCTAATGGTCTCACACAGGACTAGGTTAAAATAATGGATTCACTCTTTACTAGGTATATGTCTATTTTCAAATTATTTAATTTTTCTAAATTTTATTCATCAGTAACATGAGGCTAGTACTCACTTAATGGACTTTTTGTTATTATTAATAGAAGTAAAAGCACCTACACCGTGCCCTGCTCATAACTGATAAATAAAGAGTGCTCTTTTCCTTTTCATCCTGTACTATTGGACAGGTTTGGAGAAGAAGGACTTGATGATGGGGACAAGAAGGATCCAGGTAGAGGGAACACATGCTGATTCTTTTCTATATTTGATACTGTTTTTGTGTTAAGAAAGCTAGTCAGTTTTACATCCTAGACAAGAAAAGACAAATGCACTTAATTTCCAATTACCTTTTTTTCAGCACTCATTCTACATTTCCTCTGCAGCACTTGAAAACAGTTAGTACTTTCTTGTTCTTGAATTTCTTCCTTTGGCTTCCACAAGACTCTCTACCTTGTGAGTTCTGCCTAATTATGTGACTGCACCACTTCCTCCAACTTTAGAAAATAATTGTACTCTGGTTATTCATCGCCGCATAATAAACTATCTCCAAACTTCTTGCCTTAAAATGATAAATATTTTATTTTTATCCCCTGTGGTTCTGGATGTCGACTGGCTCAAATTGGTGGTTCTCACTTATGTCCTCTCATGCAGTTGCAATTAGGAATGCAGGGCTGGAACCTTCTGAGGGCTTATTCACTCATGTCTGGCTCCTGGGAATAGAGGAGGAGATTGGAATAGATGCAGCAGCTAGGGATCCTTGGGCATCTCTCTGTGTCTGTATGGAGTCCTTCCTATTCATAGTCTTTTTTAGTGTACAGTTTGCAGGGTAGCCATGTTTACATAGTGCCTCAGGGCTTCAAAGATACATTTCTGAGAGAGAGAGCACTAATGTTTTATGTCCTCACCTCAGAAGTCACAAATGATCTCTTCTGAAACATTTTACTCATCAAGACAGTTACAAGGGCTTGTGCAGTTTTGAGAAATAAGCTCCACCATCAATAAGGGTGAGACAAGATTCTGAAAGAGCATGTGAAACCACCTTGGGAAAATAGAACTTACCACAGTCTGTTCTCTGATCCCAGTGATACTGTAATAAAGGTGGAGCAGACACACAGCTGTTAGCGTGTGACCCTTAGTGTGGTACTTAGAGGTCCTGCTTCACCAAGTCAGCCTTGTAGTGGTCCTCCTGGTGGGGAGTACGGTGAGAGTGGATCCCTGCCTTCTCCCCAGGACCCTCTGGGTGAGGGGGTGTGGCTGGGGACAGGCCGAGAGCTGTGTCCTGCAGAGCTCCCAAGCCCTCATGCTGCCAGCCACTGGCTAGGCCCAGGCCTTGAAGACCTATGGTGGCAGCAGTCTCCATGGGCCACAGTCCATGGAGGCCTCAGCGACTGGACTATATGGACACTGCCGTTAAGGTAACAGCTTCAACCAGCTTCAGTCTCTCCATTCAAGTTTCAAAAATTGGTACAGCTTAGATCAGTCATCTACCCCTAGAAGGTGGCCCGAGGTCAGGATTAAGTTGCCAGGAGGTTGCACATCATTACTTCAGGTCCAGCTCTGTGGCAGGGCTATTCTCAAAGAAGGGCAATTGTTGTGAGCTGGTGATTAACCTGACTGGTATGTGTTACAACATGTATTCCTGTTGATCCTATACCAACGATTCTCTCCAGTTTAAATGAAAAGCGTGAGGGTGGTCTGGGTCCTGAGCGCCTGGCTCCCTCAGTGATGATGGCTGGGCAGGGTCTGGGGCCCTGGCCCTGAAGGCACCGCCAGCTGAGATCTGCCTCTTCAGCTGGGCCTGGGCACTGGTGGGAGGACCCAGACTGGGTGCTGGACGAACACTCCCAGGCAGGGTAACTGGCCCGCACAGGGCCCCACCCCCTCCAGGGCCTCGACCTCCAAGGGTGAAGGTTGAGGCTTGGAACCTTGCCCTTTCTTCTCAGAAGAGAGAATAACATTTGTTTTGATGGAGGTTTACAGGAACATCGTGACCTGACCTTAAGAACAAAGCATCTGACACCAAGAAGTTTGCGACAACTAACCACACCCCTCCCTCACCTTTCCTATAAAAGGGTATTGCTGAAAGCTTTCGGGAAGTTCTGGGTTTTTAAGGCATGAGCCACCTGTCTCCTTGCATGGCCCTGCAATAGACCTTCCTCTGCTCCAAACTCTGATGTTTTGCTGTAGTTTGCCCTCACTGTGTGTTGGGCACACAGACTTGCATTTGATAACAATACAAGTCTCTTCTACATGCAGAATACACTCACTCTGTCCAGAAGACCACCTCCTCCCAAAGTTTCATTCTATTGTGGCATTGGGCTCACTCTCAAGGGCCAGGATCTCAGCATATATGTCATGTTTAGGTGTGATGAGCTCCTCGTTGTGGTTCCTTGTGAATAGGTTCTTGAGTATCCTTCTCCTTGATCTAAGACTTGTAGAACTAAAGTGACAAACTGTCTGCCTCTCCCCCCCACACCCAGCATACATGATGGGACAGACTCAGAATAACCACAGTAGATAATTCCATTTAAAAAGGGGGAAATAGGCAGCACAGAAGTCATTGGTCCATAGCAATTCTGAAAAAAAATAGCCCAGCATATATTGCCAATTCCTTGATTAAGGTTTAGTCATACTGTCTGGGAATGATTTTTCACAGCTCTTGGCTTTGCCTTTCCGTAAAATGTAGTCTGTGTTTGCAGCTCAATAATTTTTTCAGTCTGTTTCCTGCTAGTAGAAGCTCAAGAGTCCAAGTCGTCTTTAATTTGGTACTGTTTTGTCCATTTCAGTTTAAGCTGATACAACTCCTTAAAAAAGCTTTGTAGTTTTTAAAATTTTTATTTTATATTGGAGTATAGTTGATTTACAATGTTGTGTTAGTTTCGAGTGTACAGCAACGTAATTGAGTTATACATATATCTATTCTTTTTCTGATTCTTTTCCCATATAGGTTATTACAGAGTATTGAGTAGTTGCCTGTGCTATACAGTAGGTCCTTATTGATTATCTCTTTTATATAGAGAGATGTATATATAAAACTTTGTATTTTTTTAATGTACCAATCTCTAATCCATTACATTAGACTAAAGCCACATCCACAGATCTCTTCAGAGAAAACTCTGGGCTATGTTGAGCTTCCTTTGAGACTGTTATGGGACAATGCACTTCAGATTCTTAGAAGGCCTATTGTGTAATAGAATCTGTGAGGCATGCCTTAATATTCCCACAGGGTCTTTTGCCTGTTTGAGGTATTACTTTAAATTTTTCTTAACATAGGTTTTTGTAGTCATACTCCTGGCTTTATCTTTAGACGATGTTTCCTGATTGTATGCTAGACTTTGTCTCTATCCTGAAGCCATTTCTTAATTTAAAAATGGTTTTTCTCTAGTAGGTATTAAGGGTTTCACATGAACTGTCTTATATAGTCCCTACCAGGACCCTATGACATGTTTCTGTTTTACAGAGGAGTTTTGGGTGGTTACGTACTTAACCACAGGCATGCAACTCTTATGTAGAGCTCTTTTTTTTTTTTTTTTTTTTGAACAGAGAGATGTACATTTTATTTAGTTTCTTAAGTCTGATGGTCTTAAAATAACAAATCAGTATATCATAGTTAAAAGTCAGGCTTCAGGATGTTTCATTTTTGCTTTGGATTAGACAGTGAAACACTTAAGTAGTTTTCTTTGTCCTAAAGAAAGAGTATTAAAATTGGGACACTATGCCTTTCAAGTAAAATCAATACAGTTGGTAGAATGTTTCACCCTTTCCCCTCAAAAACACTATTAAAACCTCAATGCTTATAAGTTATAAAACTTCAAAGTGATAATTTTGCTCAATATTAATGTATAAGAAATTGAGTCCAGGGAATTACGTGGCATCTTGAAGCTGTACCTTCTGTTGCTGGAAGAAATGAAACTAGAGTCCCGGTGTTTTGAGGGAAGTATATGTAGAGCTGATTTTTTTTTAATTTTAATTTTATTGGAGTATAATTGATTTATGATGTTGTGGTAGTTTCAGTTGTTCAGCAAAGTGATTTAGTTATACGTATACATATATTCATTCTTTGTTAGATTCTTTTCTCACATAGGTTATCACAGAATATTGAGTAGAGTTCCCTGTGCTACACAATAGGTTCTTGTTAGATTTCTATCTTATATATAGTAGTGTGTGTATGTTAATCCCAAGCTACTGATTTATCCCTCCCCACCATGTTTCCCCTTTGGTAACCATAAGTTTGTTTTTGATATCTGTAAGTCTGTTTCTGTTTTGTAAATAAATTCATTTGTACCTTTTTTAAAATTAGATTCCACATATGAGTGATATCATATGGTATTTGTCTTTCTTTGTCTGACTTACTTTACTTAGTATGATAATCTCTAGGTCCATCCGTGTTGCTGCAAATGTCATTATTTCATTCTTTTTTATGACTGAGTAATATTCCATTGTATATATGTACCACATCTTCTTTATCCATTCCTCTGTCAATGGACATTTAGGTTGCTTCCATGTTTTGGCTGTTGTAAATAGTGCTGCAATGAACATCGGGGTGCATGTGTCCTTTCAAATTATAGTTTTCTGCAGATATATGCCCAGGAACAGGATTGCTGGATCCCATGTTGGTTTTATTTTTAGTTTTTTAGGGAATCTCCATACTGTTCTCCATAGTGGTTGTACCAATTTACATTCCTACCAGCAGTGTAGGAGGGCTCCCTTTTCTCCACACCCTCTCCAGCATTTATTGTTTGAAGACTTTTTGATGATGGCCATTCTGACTGATGTGAGGTGATACCTCATTGCAGTTTTGATTTGCATGATGTTGAGCATCTTTTCATGTGCTCTTTGGCCATCTGTATGTCTTCTTTGGAGAAATGTCTACTTAGATCTTCTGCCCATTTTTTTAACTGAGTGTAGAGCTGATTTTTGATGGCAGGTCTTGTACCTCCGAAGTCCATTTAGTTAACCACCAAATGAAGTTATCCACTAGGTTTATACCTCTGGCTCTGAGTTCTTTTCCAAGACTGTCCAACTGCTTCCTGGATAATGCCACCTTTTTGAATGTTCTCTGTGGGAAAGAAGATGGGGAAAGAAGGAGGCCTAAGACCAAGCTGGTGTATATTGAACACAGGCTAGAGAAAGGAACACCCTTCACCTAGAGCTGTGGACTTCAAAGACAAGGCAGCATAAGAATCTGATAGTTGAGCAGCAGGGACTGTGTTTTATAAATGAGAGAAGGTTCCAATGTCTTATAAGATGAAACTGTTCTGGGACAAGTTATCAGGAATGATACTCAAGCATTTGACTAGGGAATTGTCGAGCTGGCAAATGGGAGAGACTCGCAGCAAAACATTGCCTGTTTATAATAAGTGGCCAAAGTGGCTCCATTTAAATGTTTAGCCATGGAGTAGGTGCTTTTGTATTTCTCATCATTCCATTATTGTCTCAAATACATTATCTTCTCCATATAGAGATTCAAAAAAATTTTACTCTCAAAATTGAGAAGTGGTATAAAAGCGATTCGTGTGAAGAAAGTGTGGAGGTTGTAGTTGACTAATACCTCAGTGAGAATCTACATTATCCTAACTTTTTTTTTTTTTCTGCTATGGTGAAAATAGGTTGCCTTCAAAGACTCTGCAGTGAGGGAAGTGAGAATTTCATGCTGTTCTGAATATGTGCGACCACTGCTAGAGTTCATACTGTGTTTTGATCAAGGCATTCTCTTACAGGTCATTGTTAAGGTCAAATCTCTTCTCTATGGCTCTTCAATGGCTGGTGAAGCCACTCAAATCTGGGTCAAGTTAACTACATATAAAAAAAATAAAACAATTTATCCATTAGAAGCCAGGGTATGTGTATTAGTTTTTCATTGCTGCTTTAACAAATCATCATAAACTTAGTGGTTTAAAACAATATAAATATATTATCTTAATTTCTATAGGTCAAAAGTCCAACATAGGTCTCATTAGGCTAAAATCAAATTGTCAACATGGCTGCGTTCCTTTCTGGATGCTCTAGGGGAGAATCTATTTCCTTGTATTTTCCTGATTCTAGAGGCTGTCCACATTCCCTGGCTTTTAGCTGCTCTTCCCTCCATCTTCAAAGCAAACAAAGGAAGGTCCAATTCTTCTCATGTAGCATTTCCCTGAAAGGCAATTCTTTTGCCATCACCTAATTGTAAGGATCTTTGTGATTAGATTGGGCCTGCCCAGATAATCCAGGATAATCTCTCTATATTTTAAAGTCAATTTATTAGTAATCTTAATTCCATCTCCAATCTTAATTGGATTTTATTATGTAATCTAACATATTTATAGTTTTTAGGGATTAAGGCTTAGAGATTTTGGGGGGACCATTATTTTGCCTACCACAACATATAATGTAACTAAGCAGCTATATGTATAATTTTATATATTTTATAACCACAATGTCATATATAACTAAATAAAAATTTATATATAAAATTATAGACACACACACCCATACAATATAGAAGGGTGGTATGATCTTTACACATTTGAATGACTGTCCACATCTGGATGTCTTTGGTGAGCAAAAATAGGACCAATGATTAGAAGAACCAAGGAGAAATGATTATATACTTAAGTTTTTTGATTTCCTGCCACATGTCATACACTTTACTTAGATTTTTATTAGTCATCTTATAGGAAGGTACCATCCCATTTACAGATGGGAAAACAGAGAATCAGAGAGTTGGATGAGATTGCCTTTAGGAAGTGGTAGAACTGGGATATAAACCTAGGGATGACTGGCTGTCTCTAAAAGCACCCAATTTTAGGGGAGAGGTTAGCTCTACCTGCTAAATTTTGACTCAACAGAGAGATGGTAAGATTGAAAGTCCCTGAGGGTGTTTCCTTCAGAGAGCAGATGCTGTCGTTGAAGGGACTTAAGCACTGGACAGGGTGGAAGATGAGGTGGAGCTGAGTAAAAGTCAAATCTCTATTCTAATATGAAATTTTATTAGTTATTGCTGGGATTTTATAGTAACTTCCCAAGCAGTTTCCATCTCCCAACTCTAGTTCCTATAAGAGACATGGGATCATGGTACAAAATGACTTAAGTTTAAATCCCAGCTTCTCTATTTCCTAACCCTGAAGCCATTGGAATATTATGTATGTTCTCTTAGTTTTGGAATTCTCAATTGTAAAAGAGGGATAATAATAATACAACCTTTTAAGGGTGAAATGGAGATTAAATGAACTAATGCAAGTTAAAACCCTTATCATAGTATCTGGGCATACAGTAAACACAGTAGATTTTGTCAATTTTTATTGTTGCTGGGTTGTTATTTTACCCAAAATATGCATCTCTGAAGCACAAGTCCAGCATATGATTTTCCTAAACATTAACCTTTAGCCTCCCCCCACCACACACACCAACTACTTATGGAGTAAAAGGCAAGAAGCCTTAGCTTGACCTGCAGGATCTTGTAACTATGTCTTCAACTAGCAAAATCTCGCCTTTGCTTTCAGACCTATACAGTCCAGACCTACTCATCTCCCTTGTACCTGAACATGTACATGTCACTAGTTTTCCTGTTTAGTGTCCTTATGTCACCATTCACTTATTCTAGAATGTCCTCGATCAGATTTCCAAAATCTAAACCATTCTTTAAGAATAAGCACAAAGATTGCCATCTCCGTGACCTGTCTCTCTTTCCCAGCAAGAAGTTAGTTCTTCCTCCTGTTATAAAGTTATTATATATACATGATAGCTACATAAAGTGATATTTTACATACGTATATAGTAGAATATGTATATGTTGCCTTATAGTCCCTCTTATACATAATCTAGAACAGAATTATGTCTTAATTATTGCTTTATTCTTTTTTTTTTGTGCTGTACGCGGGCCTCTCATTGTTGTGGCCTCTCCCGTTGCGGAGCACAGGCTCCAGACGCGCAGGCTCAGTGGCCATGGCTCACGGGCCCAGCCGCTCCGCGGCACGTGGGATCTTCCTGGACCGGGGCACGAACCCGTGTCCCCTGCATCGGCAGGCGGACTCTCAACCACTGCGCCACCAGGGAAGCCCTGCTTTATTCTTAATATGCTTTATATGTTGGGCACAATGACTTATAAGAAAAGTATATGCCAAAAATGTTTGAATAAATGAATGAGTTAAAGGAATGAAAATTACTCACTTTTTAATCTAATTCCCGATTACAGCATTTGTATATGACTTCCTGCACTGAAATCAATAATAATCATAAATTTTCACACTTGTCTTGGTTCTTCCTTTCAGGCAAAAATTCAATATGTGAAGTTCAATAGCCCAGTGGATATTAATGAAGTTCCTAATATGTGGTCAGTTGTCTCCTATAGCCTAGACAGTCAGTGGGCCTGATATTTCCAAGACTTTGGAGGTTGGTTGTCTCAACAAATTGTGTTATGAAACATTCACATATAACTCAGGATGCAATAGTAAGTGGTGTGGCACGATGGGATCCAGACCCAGAAAGACTGGGCATGAGTCTTGGCTCTGCTACTAACTTGCCGTGGACCTTGGGCAAGACTCTTTCCCACTCTGAGTCTCATTTTCTCATCTCTAAAAAAATAAAAATGATGATAATAATAAGATAATAATAATGGTAGCAACAATAATAATATCTATCTCATGTTATTGTGAAGACTTAATGAAAGAAATGGTCGTGGCAAAAAGAAGCTAGTCACCCCAAAATCTCTCTCTCCCCACCCCCAAGTCAGTGCAAATAGGTTGTGCAGTCTAAATAAAATTAATCATTGCTTTGTTATTCAAACACAGTTTCGAGAACCCCAGCAGCGCCACAAGCTATACTCTGACTTAATTGCTAATCACTATTCCCACATATAGAAATGCTTGAGCCATCATTAGACAGATTATATATACAATATCAGTCATGATGAGTGTTTAGTGGACGCTCAGTGCCTTTCTTTCCCTGGCAGGGATCCAGGCTGTGTACTAACCATCATAGAACATTAAAGGGGGAGGGAATGCAATGATGCCAGGGAGATCTTAGATACTATCCAGTGACGCTGAGTATTTTGCTTCTTGCTCTCCGGAAACTATAGGTATCCAAGAAGATGTCTCTCAGCTGAGACTCCTTGCCAAAACTTCGACCTGAACAATTCTGCTTTTGCTTGTTTTACAAGTAAGAATTCTTGTCCAGATTTTCTTTGGGGATCAGTGGTTCTGCTATTTTAAAATTGAAAAATCACTAATAATACCTCCCCCACTTTTAAAGATGAAGAAACTGAGACTCAGAAAACTTGATCTCCTCATAGACACGTACATAATAGGAAACAGTGGCAGCACCATCATTAAAAGCTCATAGCTGATTTGTGTGGAGGGATCTCTTGGTACCAGATCGTATCCTCCTGGCCTTGCCAAATCAGGATTCCAAGAGCAGACTCCCAGCTACCTCCACTGGCATCTCTTCACCTGAGGATTTTCAACTGGGGAGGCTGCTCTGCCATATTGGAAAAGCTGAAGAATTAATACCCCCTGAAGCCTCAACCAGTGAGTGACAGAAGTTGGTGAATCAATACCTCAACTCCCTTGTTCCTCACAGGGGATAACTCTGAGGTGTGTGTTCTATACTGTTTTACTAGGATTTGCCCTCTGGGATTGAGTGGTGGTTACCCATAGGGGCAGTTTACTTGATAATATGCTCCTTATATAATATACTCTCTTCCAGAGTTTCCTTGAGATCATAGCACTAATACATTACTTTCACTGGAATCCTTGTCTCAGGGTCTGTGTCTGGGGAACACAGTGTCTCCTGACTCACCATGTAGTATTGGGACTTGAGTTAACCATTGGTGGATAAGTCGATTGGACAAAGGCAAACTATGAGTGAAGGACTGTGTGGAAGGTGGAAAGTGAACCGCTCTGTATTTTCTATAGTTCATGGAGGACTCTGCCACGTTGGTATAAGGTCTTTCTAATCTGTGCAACCCGTTTTGCTAGCCTACTCTTTTATACTCCCATTGCACTTTATGTCCACTTAAGCATCATAACTCTACATTTATAGTCTAATTGTGTTCTGTCTTCCCTGGTTGATTGTGACATCCTCAAAGTCAGCAGTCTCTCATTCATGCAGACTGTTGCACAGTGCTTGGCACAGAGAGTTCACTTTGCTCATGCGAGCTAAGTGAATCACCTTCCTTGTGGATTGGTGAAATGGGTCAGAACCTCATCAAACTGGAGAAGCAAGTGGAAAATAAGGTGCCTACACAGGATCAGAGAGAAGAGTTTAGCTGTGAAGTTGTAAGAACTCACAAACTATAAAAGGTTTTTAAGTACAGGAGCAATGTTATGAAGGTGCTATTTAAGGAAGAAATGCTTTGAAGCTACACTTAAAATAGATCAGATCAAGCAAGCTGAAAGTCAAGGAGGCTGACAAGAGACCTCTCCTGTAAACTGGGTGTGAGGGGATACTTCGGGGGGAGGGGGAAGTCTGTGTCCAGGAGAATGGACAGAAAGAGATAGATGAGAAGAAAACACTTTGCACAAAATTTTGACAGGAACTGCTAAATGTTTGTAGGTAAAAATATACTAGGCTATATCTAGGCAGTGCTTTCTATTTTTCATAGCACTTGACTCAAAAGTTTGGAGCCACTAGACAGGTATGATGTTATTGACAAAGGCAGGGATATTGAGAGCAGGAACTGCTGTTGGGGGAGGTTAACAGGCTGAGTTTAGTGACTTTAAATCAGTGATGACAGCAAATTCTTCAGTAGGAATATACTACTCAAATTCAGAAGAAGCCAGGGCTCCTTGATTGCTAAAAGCTCTACCAATTACTATTTTAGAAACATATAGATATATCAGCTAATTTTTAATGGGGAAAATAAATAAAAATGGCTGTATTAAAACATTTCTTATTTTCTTTTTATAGTATTCATTAAAAATTAAACATTATCAGTTTAACCAAAGGTTAAGCGTTCACGTAAAATACTAAATTTTAAAATCCATGAGAACTGATTAAAAGTCATTGTCAACATTCTCAATTTTTACGTATTATATGAGGTAGCAAGCATATCATTATAAAGCCTAGATTAAGGGGTCGGACATATTTTATGCTTTCATTTCACTTTATTGTGGATTAAACACTCACTGTGTACATTACAGTTTGAGGGGATACAGAATAAATAAAATAACATTCTTACTGTCAACAAATTATGATCTAAAACAGTTTGGTTGAGACCAAGTGGAAACGGTCACACTGAAATGCTAGGTGTGCATGAGCAAAAAATCGATGGGCTTTTAATGTTTTGTGGGTGGAGGTAATGAGGAGAGTCATTTGTGCTGACAAAGGTCATCTGGAAAGGCTTTGCTGAGAATGTGGCATTTGAGCTGGTCCTGATATGGGATGGCTGGGCTCTCAGTAGGCAGGAGAGGATGTAGCAGGTGGGGGGGCTTAAGTTGGGTTGTCTCACTAAGGTAAGAAGTATCAAGGTGTCTTTCAGCCGAAGAGTGGACACATGGGTGTGGAGTTTCAAGGCGCTCGTGAACATCAGCGCTCGAAGCCTGCGGCGTTGCAGTGACTCAGACCGGAGAGTTTCACAGCTTCCCCTAGCACGCACCCATTCTGTTTCAGAGCAACGCATGAGTCATCACAGGGAACAGTTGGCCATGTTGTCACCAGCACACTTTGAAGCAATTACAGAATATTTATGCCCGTTAGCAAAGGCAGATCAGCTGTGGGTGCTCAGGATACACTCCTCTAGAAAGGAGTGAGGCTGAAGTCTGTATGCCCCTTGAGCCTTTAGAATACTAACAGGCCATCAATGCGTCCCTTTATGGAATGTCCTGTGCCCTGTTCAAAGAGTGAAAACATGTTGGATCACTGAAGTAAGTCTTCACAGCCACCCCGTTGTCAGAAGCCCCAGTTTATGAGCGTGGGACAAAGGCTTAGGAAGCTGAATTAACTTTCCCATAGTCATAGGACCCAGTAATCAGTTAGGATTTGATTCTAGCTGATTCTGACTAAAAATTCCATTCTGTTTAAACATTATCGCCTCTCATGAGTAGCCAAGAGTCATAAGTATTCTTGCTGATGGGTCATGGAAGAAATTGCTCATATTGGCACAGCTCTTTAGTATTTTTAATGTGCCAAATACTATTATAATTAATAGTAAGTTAAAAGAGCTTCTCCTAAGTGCCATGTTTGTTCCTTATAATAACGCTGTCAGACTGGGTTGAAGTTAATGTTCAGAGGAAGTACTGGACATGACCAGGGTTGCAAGGTAATCCTATGAGGTTATTGATGCCTTGGATCCTAAACAGATACTAAGTCTATGAGTGGTTTTCAGTTTTTTCAAAACAAGAAAGCTACTTCTTCAAATGAAATATTATGGAGAAGCCCAGTATATGATGAAACCAAAGAGAGCGGGGCTGCTGAGGCTGAATTTGGGTTTTGAACCTTGGAGACACTGCCTGTACAGATCCTCCACTTACTGACCACTTCAGGGCACCTCTGTAGAAACCTGGGGTTTGAAGGGTTCAAGTTCTACTCTTGCTGCCTCTGATGGAAAAGACACAACCACTTTGGTCTAAGTGTTTTTCCCTACTCCCCCTACCTATTCCCAGCTTTAGTCATTAGGGAATATGTTTCCTATTCTTTGACTCTGCTGTGTGAACCTTGGCGTTTCTGTTTCATAATGTGTGGGTTTGTGGGTTGGCCTATACAGATATCATATCAGGAGCGAGAACTTCTTTCCCTTTCCTAAGGGGATATGAGGCATCTTTATGCGACATTTTAATTATCTTGTTTTAGACACAGAAATTCTGGTGTCATACTGCACAGGCTCAGATTCCAGCTCTTTAACTTAAGTTGAAAAATAGCTTCTCTCTGTGTTAGTCTTCTTATCCCTAAAACGGGGATAACAATGGTAACTGCCACTTTGGACTACGTTGATAATTAAATTAATACTTCATATAGAGGACTAAGAACAGTGAATGACACATAAAAAGCACTCTATAAATATTAACTATTTATCATGCATTAAAACATCTTAGAGGTTGTTTTTTGTCTCAGTGAGTCAGTATGACTCTGTGGACACACACATACCTACCTGTTGATATGAGGCTGCACTGATCTAAAACATTGTATTAAAAATGAATCTTAATCTTTCCTTTTCAAGAGCAACCATGCTTGAGTATTGAGGGGAGTGTTTGCTGCCACAATTTAGGATGGTCATTGAAAACTTATAATGTATCTACAGGGAACATGGTATAGTGTACCATGGGATGAGGGAGAGGCTTCAGAACAGGAGTGAAAAACGTTTGAAATAGAATGATTGAACTGGAGAGGAGAATAGATACTTAGTGGGGGGTATAATGAACCTTAGGTGGAACTAGGACCAATAGGTAGAGACTAGAAGGAAGGCAGGAGATATTTATTTAGTACCTATGATGTGTTAAGCATATGCTTTCACTTATGTCATTTAATTTTTTTTTTTTTTTTTTCTGTGGTACGTGGGCCTCTCACTGTTGTGGCCTCTCCCGTTGCGGAGCACAGGCTCCGGACGCGCAGGCTCAGTGGCCATGGCTCACGGGCCCAGCCGCTCCGCGGCATGTGGGATCTTCCCGGACCCGGGCACGAACCCGTGTCCCCTGCATCAGCAGGCGGACTCCCAACCACTGCGCCACCAGGGAAGCCCGTCATTTAATTTTTATATCTATCTCATAAAGTAATAATTATTGTCCCCATTTTACATTTAAGGGAAGCTGGAGTTAAGGAATGTCACCTGCTCAAGTCAATTGGAGAAGCTAGGATTTCAGCCTAGATCCCTTGGACTACAAATTCCCAGCTCTTTCCGCTGCATTCCTTTATACAAGTTGGAGCTGTCCAACAAGCAATAGGCTGCCTAGATGTCTTGACATATACACAGAGTGCTGTGGGTAGGTTTCTTCTCGTGATTCTAGTCCTCAGTACATGACAAAAAGACATTTCAATCTCAGTTTTCTTTTAAGTCGCATTTCATCTTCCATATTGACTTTTTCTTCTACCTTTCTTTCTTTCTTTTCTTCAATTTGAGGTTTTCATTTTCAGGATATCAGTCAGGTTGCCATTGAGTTGCATTCACTTAGATGTCTGTTAATTTCATCACAGGGCAAATTTCAAGAGAGAGCAGTTTACTAAGGGTTTTGCCTTTTCAGACACTGACTTCACAGATGAAAATGAAACATTTAAAGATGGCTTCGGCCATTAGGACACCCATATTATATTGGTGGAAATCCTCCAGGCTTCCTAGCAGTGAATAAAGACTGCAAAATTAGCCCAGAGTTAAGCCAGCTTTTCTAAGTGGCCCCTTCAGTATTTGCTTCCTTGTTACCTGAGTCTACACCTTGCCAAAACACCAGGGGCTTTCCCCTTTGTTCTGACTTCAGTTTCTCATCTGTATGATGAAGTGAAACTAAACATCCTTGAAAATCAATCCCCATACTGTTATTTGTGATCTGAGGATTAAACTAAAATGAATTTCCTATGTTTCTTTCCTTCCCTCCTTCCTTGATTCCTTTTTTCTTTTGTTCTTTTATTTATTTATTTGGCAACTTGCTTGATAAACCTTTAGTTTAAATTCAGAACCTTAATTTTTTTAAATGATAACCTCCAAGTGTGTAGTTCCTAAAACAAGCTGGCACTCTACAAAGAAGAGACAATTCTCACTTAAATGAAACAGCAAAGTTACAGATTGCAGCTATCATCACTAATTAGCTGTCACAGATGGAGGTTTGCCCCACCCCAAAGCAAGAGCTGGATGGCTTCCTATAGATAACTGGGACGCAAATAACTTGCTCCACTCTCTCTCTACATTAACTGTACCATATTTCCTCTCCTGTAAGAGATGTACAGTTGGTCCATTTTAGAATTGGGGCAAAAGAAACTTGTTTTGTAATTAGTTTAAATAGCATCTTTAGGTATAAAAATAATAAATGCTATTGTAGAATGTTTATGTAATGTGAAAGACACAAATAATGAGAAATCATCCACAGTTCTATTATCCAGCTATAACTACTGTTAACATATTGGTATATATCTTTCCACATATATCTTTTGATACATATATATGAAATAAAGTTTACACTGTACATACTGTTTTGCAAGGCTTTTAACAACACCGATCATAAAATTTTCTATGTCATTAATATTCTTTCACCATATCATTTCTTTTTTCTTTTTTTTTTGGCGGTACGCGGGCCTCTCACTGTTGTGGCCTCTCCCGTTGCGGAGCAACAGGCTCCAGATGCACAGGCTCAGCAGCCATGGCTCACGGGCACAGGCGCTCCACAGCATGTGGGATCTTCCCGGACCGGGGCACGAACCCGTGTCCCCTGCATCGGCAGGCGGACTCTCAACCACTGCGCCACCAGGGAAGCCCTCACCATATCATTTTCGAATGATGACTAGTATTCTGTTATTTGGATATTTCTTATTTTAACCCCCTTTAATTTTTGATACTTAAGTTGTTTTCATTTTTCACCGTTAGAAATGGTGGATGCCAAAAGCTCAGCTTCTCTGTACACTGGTGCCGTATCAAATCTTGGAGACAGAGTTTTGGGTGAAGTAGAGAAGGATAGCTTTATTACTTTGCCAGGCAAGGGGGGACACAACGGACTCCTGCCTCAAAAAATTATGTGCCCCCCGCCCCGGAGGAGATAGTGAGAAGTTTTACAGTGATTGTTCAAAGGGGCATGATCAGCTCATGGACATTCTTTTGATGGGTTAGTTGTAAGGTAAGTAGGAGTCAGCATCACCAACCTTCAGGTCCAACTGGTCTGGGGTCTACAAGCTTGTGGGCAGCATACCATCATTAATTGTTAACTTCTCCACCTGGAGGGGTTTCATTTTCTGCAAAATAGCTCAAAGATATTGTAGTGTGTATCCGTTGAAGGGGAACCAGGGCCTTGCCCCAAGGCTGCTCTTGACTGTTTCTCCCTGGTCTCACATCCCCTCCCTTCCCTAATTAACAACTGCTTGAATCTGCCCATTAGAACTCAGGGAAGGTCATGGAAGCTGAATGAAGGCTGTTTCCTGTAATCAAAGAAATGGGGGACACAGAAAGGCTTTGTGCCCAGGAGCCCCACAGGTCCCTGCTCAGTATCATAAGCAATGTTATAAAGATTATCCTTACAGGTAAATCTTAGTATACATCCACAATTATTTCCTTGGGATAAAATCTTAGTAGTAAAGTTGCTGGGACAAAAGATAGGCAATTTCTAAGACCAAATCTCTTCAAAAAAATAAGGAACACTTTGCATCCATATGGTTTTTGAATGCGAAAATTTTCCTTACACCCTGGCCAACACTATATATTACTGTTTGTAAAAATTTTGCCAATATGCTTGGTAAAACTTTATATATATATATATAAGTCTCTTTACTCATTTAGGGGGATTTTTTTATATGCTTATTAACTTTTATAATTCTGCCATAAATTGCCTCTTGCCCACATTTTTATTTTTGTTTTTTTTTTTTTGTGGTACGCGGGCCTCTCACTGCCGTGGCCTCTCCTGTTGAGGAGCACAGGCTCCGGATGCACAGGCCCAATGGCCATGGCTCACGGGCCCAGCCGCTCCGCAGCTTGCCTGCATTTTTGATCTCTACACAGTCAGACTGATAATATATTGAAAATGTTGTCTCCCAGTTTGTTATTGCCTTTCAATTTTATCTGTTATATATTTAGCATAGTATTTAAGAGCACAGACTCTTTATTCAGACTGCCTGTGTGCAAATCTGGAACCCAGCCCTTTCGGCTATATGGCCTTGAAGTGAGTTCCTGAATAACTCAAGGCCTCAGGTCACTCATCTATAAAATGGAGGTTATAACAGTATGTACCTCATATGGTTGTGAGAATTAAATGGGATGACACTTGAAAAGTGCTTAACATAGTCTCTGGATAGTCATGAGTACTCAATAATTATGAGAAAAATATTGTCATTAGCCATATTTGTGTTGTTGATTAGTCAAAAGGGTTCAAAATGAGACAGAAACTTCACCTTCTGACTTTCTTGGGCTTACACTGAGGTTGGAAATCTCAAGTGGGTGGGAGGATGCGTGTGTATTGCCAGTCAACTCTGCAAGCTGTGCATCCTTCTTAGCCATAAGGCAGTGTCAAAGATAAGCAAAGCACATGCTACTACAAGAGACCCCTGCTGGAGAAGAGTTCAGAAAGGCTGTGAGGTGGGGTGCTGGAGGAGCAGGTGAATCTACAAGTTCTTTGACTTCTCTGCGCTGTCAATTGTTGAAGCTTAATCAGTTTGCAAGTTTTATGATAAAAGATGTTGGCCCTGAGTGGAGAGGCAGTCAGCCAAGATTTGGAAACTGTGACAGTTAAAAGAGGAAAGTGGGGCTTCCCTGGTGGCGCAGTGGTTGAGAGTCTGCCTGCCGATGCAGGGGACACGGGTTCGTGCCCCGGTCCGGGAAGATCCCACATGCCGCGGAGCGGCTGGGCCCGTGAGCCATGGCTGCTGAGCCTGCGCGTCCGGAGCCTGTACTCCGCAATGGGAGAGGCCACAACAGTGAGAGGCCCGCGTACCGGCCAAAAAAAGAGGAAAGTGGATTAGCAATAATACAATAATGGTCCAGACAGCTGGCCTGGCCAATCAGAGTCATTGATGCAGAGATATCAAGACAAAGGCAGGCCAAGTCTATAAATGAGGGAATCAGCACAATTTAGACTGTGTTGCATAGACTGGCATTTGTGTCTTCAGAAGCATTTTAAAGTTCTCAGACTTGATAATGATACATCAGTAGGAATGCTTTTAAAAAGCCATGAAGTCTGAATTGCCCTTAATCAGTTTTAGGGATGAGATCACAAAAATGGTCAGAATGACTGAATTGTTAGGGAGAATAAAAGGCTAATTTATTCCTAGGAATGCCTATTGGTATTTGAAACTGGATTTAATAACAGCGGTCCCTTATATTTGGATAGCGCTTCTATCTGAAAAGCTCAAGGTCATAGTAATGCCAGTTTATACTTCCATTCTATGTAAGATGACAGGTAAGTTGTTGTTTCTTAGGTGAAGCAGTAGGAATGCAGACAGATTATATAATTTAGATTTAGATAATGAATGTGTCCATGGTGTCACTAGCAAAAGCACCCACAATCTTGTTTTAAACCTAAAGAAAAAAAAGAAAAAAAATGATATAGCTACCTTTTGGCAAGATCATGATGAAAATAATGTAAATGGTGGAATGTAAAGCATTTAAAGAGGGCAGCATAGTAATATATATCAAAGATCTTAAAATATATTTTCCTTTAATTTAGCAATTTCACTTCACCGAATCTATTCTAGTGTCTTAGGTTCACACAGAAACAATATCAGAGATAAAAATTCAAATGCGATCATTTATAAGATAGCCAATAAAGGATACATTAGCCACACTGGGCTGCTGGAGCTTTATCCTGTGGGGAAACTCTTGGAAATGGTATAACATATGCCTCAGAACTATCTCACCTAAGGGGAGAGGGAGTTGGGGTATTTATACACCAACTCTCAAAAGTCATTGGTGGAGAGCTGCTTCTGAGAGTGTTAATTCTTTAGATTTCCAGCCTGCTGTGGACTTGAGCTGAATGACTTCCACATTTCTGTAGAAAGCACTCAGGCATAAAGAGGCAGATAGTAATGGTTGGAAACAGGTTATATGCTCCTTAAGATATGGACAAGCCAGCGATGATGTCTGCTATATTAAGAAAACAATCAAATGATTTGCAAATATGTATGTACAAGTCTATTTATTATAACATATATTATATTTTAGAAACAAAATATTTTCTTGAGTGCCAAACACTTGGGGATAGGCTACAGTAATCATGGTGTATACAATTAACGTATAATTTCTAAATAATATTTAATCACTAAAACACATGTTGTAGAATAGTTACTGACATGTCAGTGCTTTATTCAGGGAAGTACGCAGGTTACAAAGCAGCATGTATAGTATGAGTATATACTAGTTTGAAAAAAAAGATCGATCATTAAAAAAAGATTTGGAAGCGCACAAAATAGGATATTAACAGTAACTTTCTCTGGGTAGTGTGATAGTGAATGTACTTTTCTTCTCCATCTTCCTCTTCTTCTTCCCTTTGTAAAAAACAAAACAAAACAAAACTCCTATAAACGTATATTGCTTCTGCAATAACAGTCATTTGTAAATTTAAAATTGAGTCACCAATGACTTAAAAATTAAATGATTAAAAACCCCTCACTAAGGCTAGAAAATTAATTTTTAAAGGAATTAATTACTGTTTACTTTTTTGATCTCAGTTAAGATTATTTCCACAAACGTAATCATTTTTTCCTTTGCAGTTTGGCTGGTCATGCCTGTCAATTAGCAGATATGGTATATGAAAACAGGCTGGATTTCATCTTGTGCACTTCAAAATCAGCATTACTTATTTAATTTATTATGTTGACAGAACTTGAATTCTAATTACAAATGTTCAAATTCAGGCACAGAGAATTACATGAAAAAAAAACAAAACTACTTTGACAAGGAATAACTAAGAATAAAAAATAACATTGAGAAGTGAAAAATCTCTCAATGTACTCCAAAAGACAGAGGTGCTAGACTATAAAATTCTTTCCTGAGAGGAATTTAGACCTGCCCAGTCTGAGGTACTAATAAGTAAGAGACATCTTTAGTAGTTAGTTAAGGGCAATTTTTTTCCTTTTTCACAACCTGAGAGTGCTAGTCATGGGGTGCTAATAGAAATCTAATTAAATGTCAAATAAGTCAGTTGTCTAGCATACAGCTGTATATACAGCAGGTCCTCCAGTACACTTATCTAATAAACTAATATTAGGTTTGGCGAAAAGTCTGCCATAAATATGACTTACTGATTTGTTGGATGGTTCATGTTAGTCAAAATTGCCAGTTCATTTTTGTATAAAGTTTTGGTTTTTTTTTTCCAGAAAGAGAGTGGGAGAGTTTGTTCTAATCTCCTTTTAAGAGCTCATCAATAATGCACCAGATCAAAATTTAGAACAGTCTGTGTAACGATTGGCATATGGGGGATGAAGAAAATTAATTTGATGTAAGAGAACAACCAGACAATTTCCCCTCAATAATCCTTCTACTTCTGTGAAGGGAGGATTTAGGAGGTGGTGAGGAGTGGTAAGAAGCAGATTTTTAAAACCTGCCTTAATTTTTTCACCACCTAAAGAACAAATTGATACAATTAAAATGTATATTTCCCATTTTCCTCCAAATTTATAGTGAGTCAGTTGTTCTGTCCTATTGATTTCAGCTCTGCAATTTTACTAAAATTTATCCCATCTCCTCCATTTTGGTGACTTTCTCAGGTTCAGTTTCTCTTTATCTCTCTGTGGTTATTCAAGTGGATCATATATTTTTTCTGCCCCCAGTCTTTCCGTGATTCAAATCTTTTTTTTTTTTTTTAATATCATTGTCAAGTTAATCTACAAAAGCACAGTTCTTATCTTCAGTCTATTGTTGGGTAACATTTCACATTCCATTTTATATTGAAATTGTTTGCAGTCATTGTGTTCACTGTATATTTCATAGATCAAGGCTAAATTTATGGGTGTCTGGGTTCAGAATAGTAAGTTTGGGAGGCAGGATGCTGATACTGCAAAGATCCACATGAAAGAAATGCCCAGTGTCCATTGGGCAGTACCTTAAAACACCAGGTCAAGTGCTGTGAGATGCTTGAGGAAAAGCCCCACCGTACTGTAGACTCCCTCATGCTTGACTTCAAGCTTCACAGTATGACCATGCCAATCCCAGAGAGGCCTCAAGTACTGGTAACAGGCTAGGAATAAGAATCTTGGGTTTTACTACAATCTCTTTTCACAATAAACCCAAGAGATTGGGAGATGAAAGAATTCATTCATTAATTCATTTATGCTACAAATTCTACTGAGTATCTCCCTGTTCCAGGAATCCTCCTGTTAGTACTTAATAGACTCTTAATAAAGGTTAAACTGAGAGGGTTTAAAGCTTATTTGTCCACTTCCTTCATTTTAGAAGGAGATCAATTAAGTGAATTTATTAAGATCATATGATAAGCACTAAAATAATTTTCATTTATGGAGAACATATGAAGTTCCTTCAATTCCCTGGCATAGGACTATTCTGACCTCTGATTATCTCTCCTTCTGGAACCCCATCCTTCACCTTTTAGCTCCCGCCCAACTTACAGATTTCATTTTAAATGTTTTCTTCAGGGTAGGCTTTCTTTGTTTCCTGAGATTAGATTTAGCCCCTACATAATAATCACAGTAAACTATACGAGACCTTCGGTTTTGCTCAGTGCTTTACTTACTGCTTGGAACAAGGGGGCTCTCAGTGGATGAATGAATTAATCTCATCTTCCAATCTCTTATGATTCTTGTGAAAGGAGATTGGTAGTAAAACCCAAGTTCTTATTCCCAGTTAGTTAATGGTAACCTCTCTAGGGTCCCCATACTCATGTTGTGAACTTGAACTTCAGCATAGTGAGTCTACAATATAGTGTTCAATGGCCTTGCCTCCAGTGGCCCTGATGTACTGAGGCACTGCACTTATGGATAATAAGCAGGTGCTTGTTTCTTTAATATGGATTTTTCCATTACTGGCATCCTTCCTCCAGCCTTACTAATTTGAATTCAGAGACCCCTACGTTTAGCCTTGATCTATGAAAAGTAAGGTGAATGCAAAGATTACAATTTCAATGTAGAATAGAATGTGAACTATTTCTCAGAAATAGAATATTACCCAGGTACTCAAGGAAACTCTCCATAGAATATAAGTGAATAAAACAAATAACAGGAGGGTAAAAATGTGGGGCAAACTGGTCAAGGAGATATCCAAAGAGACCTTTGCTACCTTCTTTCCCCCGTTCCCTGTTCTAACCAGGAAGGTTTGCCTCAAGTTTGTTTGAGCCCTCGAAATGCAGTTTTCATCTCTTTCCATCTTCATCATAGAATCATAGTATTCCAACTTTGTTAAAGAGTGTATACACATGGCTTGCTCAGGCGATGGAAAAATAATGTTAAATCTTAAGTGTTTTCAGCTGTGATTCTCAGCAAAGACAACCTCCAACAGATAATTATCCATTCCAAAATATCAATAATGCCAAAGTTGAGAAACTCTAATCTGTTCTGCTCACAACAACTAGGTTGATTCTTTAAAGTGGTGAATCATATCACATCAATTCTCTGTCCTACATCCTTCATGAATCCCTGTGTCTCCCCAACTTCCCCATTATCCCTCATCTCCTATTTTACTTCCTTTACTCATTGTATTCCAGCCTCAAGCCTTTCTGCTGGCTGATACCGCTGCCTGCAATGTTCTTTCTTCAGAGATCTGAATGTCTATTTTCTCATCTCTGTCGAGTCTTTGCTTATGTCACTCTTTCAGTGATCAAAATTGTAACCCTCCAATTCTGATTGCCTTAACCTGATTTCCTTGGCAAAGCACTTATCATCTTCTAATATGTTACAAAGTTTACTTATATGATTATTGCTTATTGTCTATCTCCTCCACTAGAAAGTAAGTTGCATAAACTCAGGGATTTATGACAATGTCTGGCACATAATGGGCATGCTGTGAATATTTGTTGAATGAAGGAAGGAAGGAAAAGAGCAGACTTGAATAATAATCATGTGGATGCCAAGAAAAGCCCTTGGAGAAGAGTAAGTGTAGAGGCCCTAAAAGTGAATGAGCCTGATGTGCTTAAAGGACAACCAGAAGCACACCAGTCAGAATGGCCATCATCAAAAAATCTACAGGCAATAAATGCTGGAGAGAGTGTGGAGAAAAGGGAACCCTCTTGCACTGTTGGTGGGAATGTAAATTGGTACAGCCACTATGGAGAACAGTATGGAGGTTCCTTAAGAAACTAAAAATAGAACTACCATACGACCCAGCAATTCCATTACCGGGCATATATCCTGAGAAAAACATAATTCAAAAAGAGCCATGTACCACAATGTTCATTGCAGCACTATTTACAATAGCCAGGACATGGAAACAACCTAAGTGTCCATCGACAGATGAATGAATAAAGAAGATGTGGCACATATATACAATGGAATGTTACTCAGCCATAAAACGAAATGAAATTGAGTTATTTGTAGTGAGGTGGATGGACCTAGAGTCTGTCCTACAGAGTGAAGTAAGTCAGAAAGAGAAAAACAAATATGGTATGCTAACACATATATATGGAATCTAAAAAAAAAAAAAAGGTCATGAAGAACTTAGGGGCAGGATGGGAATAAAGACGCAGACCTACTAGAGAATGGACTTGAGGACACGGGGAGGGGGAAGGGTAAGCTGGGACAAAGTGAGAGAGTGGCATGGACATATATACACTACCAAACGTAAAACTGATAGCTAGTGGGAAGCAGCTGCATAGCACAGGGAGATCAGCTCGATGCTTTGTGACCACCTAGGGGGGTGGGATAGGGAGGGTGGGAGGGAGGGAGACACAAGAGGGAAGAGATATGGGGATATATGTATATGTATAGCTGATTCACTTTGTTATAAAACAGAAACTAACACACCATTGTAAACCAATTATACTCCAGTAAAGATGTTAAAAAGAAAAAGGACAACCAGAAGACTAGTAGCTGGAGTATGGTCAGCATGAGTCAAAGAAATTGTCAAGGTCAATTTCTGTAAGGTCTTATAGAACACAATAGTGTCCATGTGCATTTTGTAAAGGAAGAATTTTGTGTCATGTTTAGGAGAGGATTTATATATATTTTCCACCCAAGTTTGGTTGTTCTTATATTCAACTTAGGTAATAAACATTAATGATTCTAATGACTGTTTGATGTTTTGGACTCAGTGGCTTTTCTCTATGCATTTAAAACTGACCCATTTAAAAATGCCCATCGTTGCTTGTGTTTTAGCCATTGTTTCAGAGGCTACTATTCAAGAGTAAGTATGTATCTGGAACATATAACACGTAATTCTACTAATAATTGTTATGCCATCAGCAGTTGATTGTACTGTCTCCTGAATAAAGACAGAATGAATAAAGGTAGAAGAGGAGGCTTCTGAATGGAGGTATAATGAGAGAGGTTGAAAATGTTAATAAGCAAGGGAAGAAAACTAAAATTTGCTGATCAACTAGTATACAGCAAGTATTTTGCTAATTTACATATGTGCAGCAAATTAATTTAAACATGGAAAAACTTATTGTTCCATTTCAACAATGAAAAAATTAAGGTTCAGAGAGATAAAGTTACTTGCCCAAGATCATGCAGCTAGTAAGGAGCCTAGCTGGAATTTAAATTAAAATGTTTTGGGGTCCAACACTGTATTAGTGATTGGGGTTGCTATAACAAGATACCATAAACTGTGCAACAGGCAGTATATCTCACAGTTCTGGAGTCTGGAAAGTCCAATATCAAGGTTCCAGTCAATCTGGTTCCTGGTGAGGACTCTCTTCCTGGCTTGCAGATGGGTGTTTTCTAATTTGTCCTGCTATGGCAAAGCAAGAGAGAAAGAGAGAGAGAGAGAGAGAGAGCGAGAATTAGAGAGAGAGAATAAATCTGTCTCTTATAATGGCACCAATCCTATCATGAGGGCTCCACCCTAATGACCAAATTATCTCCCAATGGCTCCATCTCCAAATACTATCATATTTAAGATTTGGGCATTAACATGAATTTTGGGGACACACAAATCAGTCCATAGTAAATGCCAGTGCTGTTTCTATGATGTTAAGTTGGCTTCCTACTAAAAAGAAAGAACACTCCTGCTTGAATATTGTGCCAAAAGTAAGCCCTGGAAGAATTACCTGTGAGTCTAGGCCTAGATTCATTCCCTTTAATTAAGTCAGTTTCTGAAGTCTTTAGTTAAGGTTTAGAAAATTTCTTTAACATACTTCTGTGAAAGAAGTTTTGATAAAGAAAGTCTGAATGAGCCCATTTTCTCTCAGCTCTCTGAAAAGTTAATGGTTGTCCTAATGCCATTTTCTTTTTCCTGCTAGTTGTAAAGGGAACATCCAAACACTGAACTCCTGTATTTGGGTTTTTGGTGAAGCTTTTGTGTCTGATAATAAAAGCTAAGATTTATATTGTTGAGTAGAGAAATTCAACCACTGCTCTACATCAAACAGACAAAGGGACATTATTTGCTATTAAATAAAACTGTGGGCTTCCCTGGTGGCGCAGTGGTTGAGAGTCCGCCTGCCGATGCAGGGGACACGGGTTCATGCCCCGGTCCGGGAAGATCCCACATGCCGCGGAGCGGCTAGGCCCGTGAGCCGTGGCCGCTGAGCCTGCACGTCCGGAGCCTGTGCCGCGCAACGGGAGAGGCCACAACAGTGAGAGGCCCGCGTACCAAAACAAAACAAAACAAAACAAAAACTATGTTTGTTACAGTTTCCAGCTGTTTCACACAAAGACACAGGTAGAGAATAATTTAAATCTTTTTAAAACTCCTAATGAAAGAATCATGAGTCTGATCTATTCCCAAAATATTGTCCATGAATCTAAGTAAGGAACTCAAATAATTTATTTTTTAAAGAAAAGAAATGTCCCTTTTCCTCCTCAAACTTCCTTTGGAGGGGTTAGATTTCCCATTAATTTGTTTTAACTGTGAAAAAAAGCCCTCATGAAGCCCTTATGAAGATTGCCTATCAGTACAGATTACATGAAGTGGCTGTTTGTTTGCAATTGAAATGTTTTTACTGAAAAGATTCTTGCAGTTTATGACAGTATAATTATTTTTTTACCTTCAAGTGACTATTTTTTTATGTTTTTAAAAAAATTTTTATTTTATATTGGAGTATAGTTTATTAACAATGTTGTGTTAGTTTCAGGTGTACAGCAAAGTGATTCAGTTATACATATACATGTATCTATTCTTTTTCAAATTCTTTTCCCATTTAGGTTATTACAGAATATTGAGCAGAGTTCCCTGTGCTCTACAGCAGGTCCTTGTTGGTTAACTGTTTTAAATATAGAAATGTATATATGTCAATCCCAAACTCCCATAATTTAAAGTAGAGAAACACATATTAAAATAAGTTTAAGGAGGCATCCCTTCTCCCCAGATTCTATTTTATTTGTCAGGGCATCTGGGATCCAACTGAAAAAAACAGCTGCCTGTCTATGGATGTGCTAAGTCAGTTTATAAACTTTTTCTTTTCCTGAAAAACCAATTTATGTTGCATAACATTCTGGAGTCCCTCATCAAAAGTCTAAATTTTTGCAGGCCTTGAATGAGATAATGGTATACAGAATCCCACTGCTTATATTATGTTTGAGAATGCTGTCTTCTTGTCCTAGAAAGATAAGTAGTATAAGCTTTCACAGTTGAGAATGTATGACCATTCAGAATTGCTAGAATTAATGCATTGTTTGAAATAGTTGTCTTTGTTTTTGTGCCAATTTTACTTGCCTATTTGAGCAGAAATGCACTTTGAGTTATTTTTAGCTCTGTATGTTGGATTTAGAATTCAATGGATTTACTTTTCACCAATACAAATACAAAGTCTGTAATATGGGCAGGAAGTAGAGGTTGCAACACTCTGTTTTTAACCCCTTTGGCTCCTCAAAATGATTCATAGGCCTGGTTTAAGAGCAACCAGTTAAGGAAACACAGTCTATGAAACACACTCCACTTCTTTAAGAAATCATCACAACCCAGGATTTGTAAAATTTCAGCTTGATAAATTTATTCGTTATTGTTAAATCTTGGAGGAGTTAAATACCTTTTTTGGAAAATGGCTGTTGTCATCTGGCTAATCTCAGTATTTCTTTGCATGATAAATACTGCCAGTCATGCGGATGTCTTAGTCTTTGCCTGTCACAGATAGGTTTAAACAGTTGTGGGTTGCAGTTAAAGATTGCCACTCTGGGGCTTCCCTGGTGGCGCAGTGGTTCAGAGTCCGCCTGCCGATGCAGGGGACACGGGATCGTGCCCTGGTCCGGGAGGATCCCACATGCCGTGGAGCGGCTGGGCCCGTGAGCCATGGCCGCTGAGCCTGCGCATCTGGAGCCCTGGAGCCTGTGCTCCTCAACGGGAGAGGCCACAACAGTGAGAGGCCCGCGTACAGCAAAAAAAAAGATTGCCACTCTGTAGGATGTTTTTCAGTTTTTCATTTGTATAATTCTCTTTTGTTTAAAAAAAAATAAGGAAATGACTTGTCAGAGCAGTTTCTCTCCCAACTGCTTCAATTCAACATTTATGCTCCAAGAGATTCTAGTTTTTTTTTGTTTGGTTTTTGATGTGTTGTTGTTGTTTTGTTTTGTTTTTATTTATTATTATTATTATTTTTTTTTTTTTTAAAGCAAGGCTTATCTACAAGTCTTGGGCACCTGGGAAGTTCCTGTGAGCATGATTCAATAATGTGGTTGAGGGCTAGACCATCACTGTGTCACTGGAAATAGATAGATTTGATCACAACACATATGGAACAAATGCCAAAAGACTGTTGGTAATTGTTCTTCTGGAATGGTGGCATGAGGAGCTCCATGGACTTGCTATCCAGTGAAACAACCATAAATGGTGAACATTATTTTAAGAACAGTCATTTATTTGAGAAAATTTTTGTAAGGACAGTCACAGTCTGTGGCACTTGAGCCATGGCAAGCTTTCTCTCCTCCAGATGAGTATAATGGCAGCTTCACTGGGAACAGGTATGGCCAAGGGGATGGGACTTACTCTCCCATGATATCTCCCCTGGAGGAACAGGTCACCAGCATTTCTCATTCCTTCCCAGATCCATGTTGCAGAGACTCTGTTCCAGGCAAGAGCGGCTGAGGGGTTGGAGTCTCCCTTCCTCCACCCAGTTCTCATTCATAGGGCAGAGGTTCTACGCCAAGGGGTAGGCTGAGAATACTAGAGCCCTGAGCACCCTTACCCCAGCTTGCTCATAGGGCAGAGGTTCCACACTAGGAGAAGCAATCTGAGAAGACCAGAGGCTACTTCCTCCACCTAAAACTCTGCTAGTAAAGCAAAAGTGTCACTTAGAAAGTTGGCCATTGTCCCTGCCCCGAGCTCCAGAGTAGTGGCTCAGAGATTTTGCCCAGTTTGAGACAAAGGTAATAAGAACAGACAGCTAACTCTAAGGCTCTCCCTAAAAGAGTTCACTTTATTTGGAACAGAAATTTGGGAAATTTAAGCCTAAGGGTGCTCTAGAAAACAATGGAGATTTTGATGATAAACAATTAGGAGAAGGTGGGTAGTTTCATAAGAGCAAAAAGCTAAACTATGGGCCAGATAGTTTACCATAGAGAACTGAGAAGAGAGATAACTAAGAAGAGCCTTCCTGCGTTTAAAACAAACACTAATTACTGGCCTCAAAAACTACCACTGAAAAGAGCTCCAAATTTAATTGGATTAGACTGCAGACCAAGGACATTGTATACCCAGGGCATTGTTGAAAGCAGTAGGGTAATCATTTGGCAATTAGCAGGGCCAAATAGCTGGATGTGATGCCGGTAGAGGCAAGCAGCTTCATAGAGAGGTCAAGAAGAGAGACAGTCAAAGAAGATCCTGTTAAAACCACTATTACCCCAGGGTGACTGCATTCACGCTCAAGGATGTGCTGAGGAGTGACCTGAGAGCCTTCACACTGTGGGGGAAATAGACATCACTCAATTAACTAGTACAGTCAATTCACTATACAAGTAAGAAATAAGAAAATAAATCCTGGAAGCATGTGTGTCGGTATATGTTCAGTTTGTGCAAAATATTACTTAAAATGTCCAATTTTTAACCAAAAATTATGACATGAAAAGAAACAGGAAAATAAGAACCAATGAAAACAAAAAGTAAAATGGCAGATGTAATTCCAACTATATCAATATTAACATTAATAGTGAATGGACTAAACAATCCAATCAAAGGGCACAGATTGTCAGACTGTATTTTAAAAAAAAGATCCAACATGTGCTGTCTACAGGACACAGACTTTGTATTCAAAGATACAAATAGATTGAAATTAAAAGGATGGAAAAAGGTATATTGTGTAAATAGCAACCATGGAAACCTGGAGTGATTATATTAGAATAAGATAAAATAGACTTCAAAACAAAAATCTCCCCAGAGATAAAGAAGGATAGAATACTAAATCTATGTATTTATAGCAGTATATCAGAAGGATTTACAATTATATTTATGCACAACAGAGCTCCAAAATACATGAAGTAAAAACTGACATAATTAAAGGGAGAAATAATAATTACATATAGGTAGATTTAACAAGAGCTTATACAATAACTATAATAATAACATTTGGAGACTTCAATTACCCCCTTTCAACAATGCCTGGAAGAACTAAAATCATGATAATCACGGAATCAGAAAACTTGAGAGCCACACTACGTGAAAACCTGTTATATAGTTTCCATAATTAAGGTTGTCTGATACTGGCCTAAGATCAGTGGAATAGAGTTGATGATCCACAAATAGACCCTCACATTTATAGTCAATTGATTTTTGACAGTAATTCTAAGGTGATCCAGTAGAAAAAGATGTCTTTTCAGCAAATCGTTCTGGGACAGTTGGATATCCACATACAAAGAATGAAATTGGACCCTTTCCTCATGCCATAAAAAAAATTAACTCAAAATAGATTTTAGACTCATGTAAAAGCTAAAAGTATAAAACTCTTAGAGGAAATTATAGAAATAATTATTCATGATCTTGGGTTAGGCAAAGCCTTCTTAGATATGACACTAAAGCATGAGACAAAAGAAAAACACAGATAAGTTGTACTTCATTATGTTTTGATGTTTCAAAGGATATCATCAAGTAATTGAAAAGACAACTCACAGAATGGGAAAAAAATGTGCAGATCGTATCCCTGATAAGAGATGTGTATCTAGAATAAATAAAGAAATATTTCATCTCAATAGTAAAAAGACAATCCAATTAAAAATGAACAAAGGATCTGAATAGCAGTTGTTCAAAAAAGATAATCAAGTGGCCAACAACCTCATGAAAAGATGCTCAACGTCATTAATCATTGGGGGAATTCTAATCAAAAGTACAATAGAATATCACTTCACATCCATTGGGGTGACTGTAATAAAAAATATGGACAATAAAATATGTTGGTGAAAATGTGAAGAAATTGGAACCCTTATACACTGCTGATCCCCAGAAGGTAAAATAGTATATCAAGTTTAGAAATAGTGTATCAACTTTAGAAAACAGTGTAGCAATTCCTCAAAAGGTTAAACACAGAGTTACACAGCAATTTCATATATATGATAGAGGTATGAAAGCATGTTTATAGCAACATTATTCATAATAGGTAAAACTGGAATCAACTCATTAGCCCAGTTGGTGAATAGATGAGCTATGGTATATACACACAATGGAGTATTATTCAACAATAAAAGAATGAATGCTACAACATGGATGAAATTTGACAACTGTATGCTAAGTTTAAGTCATTTATGAAAGATCACATATTGTATGATCCTATTTGTATGAAATGTCTAGAATAGGTAAATATACAGAGATAAAAAGTAGATTAGTGTTTCCCTTGACCCGAGGGGATTGCAAGGAATGGGAATGATCCCTAATGTCTACGGGGTTTCTTTTCTGAGATTATGAAAATGTAAAATTGATTTTGTTTATGGTTGAATATTTGATATACATATTGTGCATGGCTATTTCTCAGTCTGAACTCTGAATATTCTAAAAAACATTGAATACTTTAAGTGGGTGAATTGTATGGTATGTGAGTTATATTCCAACAAAGCATATCATTCTACCTGTGTATATCTGTTTGATATCACCTTTAGGTTTAAACTTACTTCCACACCCATAGAATTCCATAGAATAAAAGAATTATGTCTTATAAAAGTATTTTATCCCTTGAGCCTAATTTCCAATAAACTATTTTTATTTTTCCTTTGTTTTAATTGCTGATTCCAATATTCTGCATGGGAAAAAATTAATTTATAATTATTGATTTATTCCTCAAAGGTGAATATGATTAAGCCAAAATTCCCCAGTAGAACACATTAATTACACATCCTTTATTAGCACTTCAAGGAAAGGGTTTTTTAAAAATTTAATTGTTAATTAAATTAATTGTTTAATTTGTTTGTATAAAATGCACATTCCATAATTGCTTATTAATAATGATGGCAAGGTTATATTACTGTATAATATATACTGCTTGAAGGAAGCAGTAGTGTAAGGCATGTAGATATTTAGGAGAGGTTGATTTTTCCAGCAAAAGGAAGCAAATGAAAAGCCCTGAAGGTGAGGTGGGAGCATGTAAGATGAGTTTGAGAAATAACAAAAATTAGACGTGTCTAGAACAGAGGGAGTGAAAATAGCAAATAAGATCAGCAAGGCAATGAGGAGCCAGAAAGTACAGGACCTGTAGGTATTGCAAAGACTGCCTTTTATACTGAATGAAAGGGATAGGTTTTGAGCAGAGGACAGATGTAATCTGCTCTACATGTTGAAGGAATCACTCTGCTATAGCAGGGTAAGGATGAAATCAAGGAAATGACCTAACCACTACAGTAAACCAGAACACAGGTGATAGTTTTGATGTAGCAATGAAAGTGGTATAAGAAGTGTCTTGAGTCTGAATATATATATATATATATATAAACTTATTTTATATTGGAGTATAGTTGATTAACAATGTTGTATTAGTTTCAGGTGTACAACAAAGTGATTCACTTATACATATACATGTAGCTATTCTTTTTCAGATTCTTTTCCCATTTAGGTTATTACAGAATATTGAGCAGAGTTCCCATATATTTTGAAGATAGAAGCTATAGGATTTTCAGATAGGTTAGATCTAGAGTATAAGATAAAAAGAGGAGACAAGAGTAACTCCAAGTTTCTAGGTATGAGCAATGGGAAGAATAGAAGCAACAATTACTGAGATGGGGAACACATCTGTTGAAGCAGATTTGTGTACCTGTGGAGTGAAAGCATGGATGGGAAAAGGAAAATCAGGATCTCATTTGAGATAGCTAGATGCAAGGGATAACTCTTTAAGGTTGATTGAGTGCTGGATGTCCTCAAAGATAAAAGTTGTAATGAATCAAATGAGCTTGATTTAAAAAATTGATATAGTATTCTAAATATTTCACATTGAGATTAATTTTCCCAAATAATTTATTGTATTTAGTGAATAATGACAAGGAAAGAAAAGCTTCTTCCTTGAGCTCCTGAGATACTGGGTAGTATCCCTTTCTCATAAATCTGAGCCCCACATTTGTGAGGCTCCTTTTTTGAAGTACTAGGTTCTGATAAATCTAAACTCCTACATTTTCTTTCCTAATCCAAGGCAGTGGCAGTCATTTTCTACAGTTATTATCTTTGTGTTTTTGCATTTTAAGTCTTCCAACACCTGTGTAATCAATCCCCTATAGTAAATTTTTGTTTTTTGCAAAGTCCTTATTTATTTATTTATTTATGTGTAGTTGGCTTACAATATTAATTTCAGGTGTACAACATAGTGATTGAATATTTTTGTAGATACAGGCTATCTTTCCATTTCTTTGCATCATCTTTAATTTCTTTCATCGATGTTTTACCGTTTCCCAAATACAGGTTTTTCACTTCCCTGGTTAGGTTTATTTCTAGGTATTTTATTCTTTTTGATGTGATTTTAAATGGGATTATTTTCTTGCTTTCTCCTTCTGATAGTTCATTATTAGTGCATAGAAAAGCAACAGATTTCTGTATATTAATCTTGAATCCTGCGACTTTGCTGAATTCATTTATTAGTTTAATAGTTTTTTGGTGAAGACTTTAGTGTTTTCTATATATAGTATCATGTCATCTGCAAATAGTGACAGTTCTACTTCTTCCCTACCAATTTGGATGCCTTTTATTTCATTTTCTTGTCTGATTACTGTTCTGCAACTTCCAATATTATGTTAAATAGAAAAGGTGAGAGTGGGCATCCTTGCTTGTTCCTGATTTTAGAGGTAAAGCTTTTAGCTTTTTACCATTAAGTATGATGCCAGCTGTGGGTTTGTCATAAATGACCTTTCTTATGTTGAGATATGTTCCCTCTATGCCCACTTTGATGAGAGTTTTTATCCTGAATGGATGTTGAATTTTGTCAAATGCTTTTTCTACGTCTCTTGAGATGATCAAGTGATTTTTATCTTTCCTCTTGTTAATGTTGTATATCACATTGATTGATTTGAGAATGTTGAACCATCCTCGCATATCTGGGATAAAGCCCACTTGATCGTGGTATATGATCCTATTTATATCTGAACTTGGTTTGCTAATATTTTGTTGAGTACTTTTGCATCTATACTAATCAGATGTATTGGCCTATAATTTTCTTTTTATGTAGTGTTTTTGTCTCGTTTTGGTATTAGGGTAATGGTGACCTCATAGAATGAATCTGGAAGTGTTCCCGCCTCTTCAGTTGTTTGGGAAGATTTGAGAAGGATAGGTATTAGCTTTTCTTTATGTGTTTGGCAGAATTCCCTTATGAAGCTGTCTGGTCCTGGACTTTTGTTTGCTGGGTTGTTTTTCTTGTTTTTTTTAATGATAAATTCAATTTCACTCCTAGTGATTAGTCTGTTCAGATTGTCTATTTCTTCCTGACTCAGTCTCGGAAGGTTGTATATTTTTAGAAATTTGTCCATTTCATCTGAGTTGTCCAATTTGTTGCCATATAACTGTTCGTAGTATTCTTATGTGATTGTTTGTATCTGTGATATTGGTGATATTGCTATTCCTCCTCTTTTATTTCTTATTTTGTTAATTTGGATCCTCTCTCTTTTTTTCTTGATGAACCTAGATAAAGGTTTATCAGTTTAATTTATCTTTTAAAAAACTATCTCTTGGTTTCATTGATCATTTCTATTGTGTGTTGTGTGTGTGTGTGTGTGTGTGTGTGTGTGTGTGTGTGTATGGTTTCATTGATCATTTCTATTGTGTGTTGTGTGTGTGTATATTTTTGTTTTTGGTCTCTATTTTATTTCCTCTCTGATCTTTATTATTTCCTTCCTTCTACTGACTTTGGGCTTTGTTTGCTCTTCTTTTTTCTAATTCCTTTAGATGGTAGGTTAGGTTGTTTATTTGAGATTTTTCTTGTTTCTTAACATAGGCCTGTGTCACTATAAACTTCCCTCTTAGAACTGCTTTTGCTACGTCCCATAGATTTTGTGTTTTCATTTTCATTTGTCTTGAGGTATTTTCTGATTTCCTCTTTGATTTCTTCATTGACCCACTGTTTTTTTTTTATAGTGACATGTTGTGTAGTCTCCATGTGTTTCTGTTTTCCCCGTTTTTCTTTCTGTAATTGATTTCACTTTCATACCATTGTTGTAAAAAAAAAATTCTTGATATAATTTCTATCCTCTTAAATTAGTTGAGACTTGTTTTATTCCTAGCATGTGATGTATCCTGGAGAATATTTCCTGGGCACTTGGGAAGAATGTGTACTCTGCTCTTTTTGGATGGAAAGTCCTGTAGGTATCTATTACATTCAGCTGGTCTAATGTGTCCTTTAAGACCACTGTTTCCTTATTGATTTTCTGTCTGGATGATCTGTCCATTGATGGAAGTGGGATGTCAAAGTCCTCTAGTATTATTACATTATTGTCAATTTCTCTCTTTATGTCTGTTAGTATTTGCTTTAAATATTTAGGTGCTCCTGTATTGGGTGCATATATGTTAATGAGTGTTCTATCCTCATCTTGTATTGATCCCTTTATCATTATACAGTTTTCTTCTTGGTCTTTTGTTATAGAATTTGTTTTAGAGTCTATTTTGTCTGATATGAATATTACTACCCCCATTTTCTTGTCGTTTCCATTTGCATGAAATATATTTTTCCATCCTCTTAGTTTTAGTCTGTGTGTGTGTCTTTAGCTCTGAAGTGAGTGTCTTGTAAGAAACACATAGATGGGTCTTATTTTTTCATCTAATTGGCCATCCTAGATCTTTTGATTGGAGCATTTAATCCATTGACATTTAAAGTGATTATTGATAGGTGTGTACTTATTGCCATTTTGTTACTTGGTTTCTGGGTGTTTTTGTGGTTTTTATCTGTTCTTTTCTTCTTCTTTTAGTTTCTTCCCTTATGGTTTGATGATTTTTTAGTGGTATGTTTGTGTTCGTTTCTCTGTAATTTCTGTGTATTTATTGTAGGTTTTTGATTCATGGTTACCATGGCATTCATATATTCATACTCATTTTAAACTTGTGGTCATTTAAGTTCAATCTACATTTTTCTTACTCCTCTCCTTCATATTTTGTGTTTCTGATATCACATTTTACATCTTCATGTTTATCCCTTTATTGTCATTGTAGTTATAGTTGATTTTACTTTTTATTTTTTTATCTTTTAATCTTTGTACTAGTTTATTTAAATGGTTGATTCTCAGCCTTTACTATACTTTTGCCTTTATTAGTGGGATTTTTCCTTCCTATTGATACTTACTTCTTGTTATAGGCTTTTCTTTTCCACTTAGAGAAGACCCTTTAACATTTAGGGTAGGTTTAGTATTGTTGAATAGTACTAGTTTTTCTTGTTTGAGAACTTCTTTATCTCTCCTTTAATTCTAAATGATAGTCTTGTGGGGTAGAGTATCCTAGATTGCAGGTTTTTTTTTTTTCCCCTTTCAGCACTTTAAATATATCATGGCAATCCCTCTGGCCTGCAAAGTTTCTGCAGAAAAATCAGCTGATAACTTTATGGGGGTTCCCTTGTATATGACTCTGTTTTTCTATTGCTACCTTTAAATTTTATCTTTATCTTTAATTTTTGCCATTTTAATTATGATATGTCTTGGTGTTGGTCTGTTTGGGTTCATCTTGTTTGGGACCCTCTATGCTTCCTATACCTGGATATCTGTGTCTTTCTTCAGGTTCAGGAAGTTTTCAGCCATAATCTCATAAAATACATTTTCAACCCCTTTCTCTCTCTCTTCTCCTTCTGGAACCCCTATAAGGTGAATCTTGGTACAGTTAACATTGTTTCAGAGGACTTTTAATCTGTTCTCATTTTTAATATTTGTTTTTCTTTTTGCTGTTCTGATGGGGTGATTTCTAATATTCTATCTTCCAGATCACTTGTGCATTCTTCTGTATCACCTAGTCTGTTGTTAATTCCTTCTAGTATGTTTTTCATTACAGTTATTGTATTCTTCAGTTCTTGTTCCTTGTTAAAATTCTCCCTGTGTTCATCTATTCTTTTCCCTAATAGCATTCTTATGACCAATGCTTTGAACTCTTTATCTGGTAAATTATATATTTTTGTTCCATTAGTTGTTTTTTCAGGGGGTTTCTCTTGTTCTGTCAATTGAAAACAATTCCTGTGTTTTCTCATTTTGCTTAACTCTCTCTGTCTCTATGAAATTAGGTGAAACAGTTACCTTTGTGCTCTTGAAGGGATATTCTTGTGTGGAACCATCCTTATACAGTCTGTATGTGCTCAGTGGCTTTAGTGGGAGAGCTGGATCTGATGTGGGCATGATTCATATCTTTCCCCAGGGTGTTCCAGCAACTACCACCTTGGTAGGAGATGGGGCTGGAGATGGAGGGGCTAGAGCCAGAGCCAGGTATGAGCTGGGGCTTCTCCTCTGCTCAGTGGCCTGCACCACTGTATTGGGGGTGGGTCCCAATTTGCTGGAGCAGAAGCCCTGGGGGTCAGGTCTGAGTTGGCTCTGTTTCATCTAAGTGTGCACTCTCCCCCCTCCTAGCACTGGTACCCTTGCTCCAGGGCTGTGGTGGCCCTGGCTCCAGTCAGAGTCCTAGACTGCTTCCTAGATGTGCTGCTTCCATAAGTGCCAGTAATGGAGTGGAGTCTAGATTTCTTACAGTCCTCTTGTTAGTTCCATTGGTTTTCTAACCAGCTAAGGGGACTTGTCTTCCCATTCTTGTACCCCAGGGCTGGGGCATCCAATATGTGGCTCAAACTGCCCCCTCCCAGGGAGGATCCCCTTTCTCTTCTGTGTCCCCTCCCAGCAGTACAGGTCCTGACCTGATCACTTTTCTTCTCTTCCTACTCAATTCTGTGTGTATCTTTCTTATAGCCTTGGTTGTATAAGAGTCTTTCTACCAGTCTCAAGTTCATTTTCAGTGAGAATTACTCACATGTAGATGTATTTTTGATGTGCTTGTGGGGAGAGGTGAGTTCCACGTCCTCCTACTCTGCCATCTTGATCAGAATCCTCAGTTCTACTTTCTTTAAATGCCTAATATAGGTTTTGTTTTTGTCATTGGACTCTAACTGATACACTCTAAATATGTGATACAAACCCATTACACTTAGTATGAAACAACTACACTCCTTTTCATTGTTCTTAAAATTTGTCTTCAATTTTCCTCCATTTGCTATTCATCAACAGACGGTTTGCATAAAGGGCATATTGCATTCTATACCAGTGGTGTAATAGCTGTTGGAATATTTTGGGCCATAACAGAGCAACTATGTTGAAACAACGAGTAGAAATTTAAATTGAGTTTTACCTTTTTTCTTCTTGTAAATTTTGGCATGTGAACTGTTTTAAGTTAGGATAGGACTCACTTTTTCCTATGGCACTCAGTATTTTTTGAGCAGTTCTCAAGAATTGAAATGCTATATGGTTTTACATTTAAATGTAGACGTTTTTGTGGGGGAAGGCATTTCTCCCTGCTGTGGAGCTAAGTGACTGTTTTATTTCTTTGAAGATGATTAAACGTCTCTTCTGACTTTCTTTTCTATGCAAGTTTCAGAGGAAAGTGTTCTTAAAGTTTCTATTAATCTACATTCTCATTTAATAAACCCCATTAAATTCTTACAATGAGGGAATCATTCCTACTGAAAATATCATCTCTCTGGATGATATACAAGTATATAAATTATACAAGTTACTGTTTTGGGCCCTTATGGAAAGATAGCATTAAACAAACAAAAATCTCACAGTCTAGGGGGAATATGGCTATGCCTGAACAAGAGACAAAAATTATAGTAGATTTCCAAGTTAATTATAGATGGGAACTCATTTAAAACCTCATGATAGTAATCTAAACTGCTTTTAGCATCCTTTTATTACTCAGGATAATCCTTTATTTAATATTATTGGTCAAGACTGAAAAAATTAATCCACTAAACTGTATTTTCTCTTTCTGACATCAAATTTACTACTTCTTGTGGCTCTCAATGAAGTAACCCAATTAATTATTTTGTCATGTAAATTCAGGCAAAAAAATCTAAATTTTAACAATTTCACACATTCTGTATACCATTTTAGAAAAGGAATTAGGATTCTGTTTCACATATAGCTCTGTGGACTTCATCATCTTAAGTACATGGAAGACAATTTCATTTTCACCGTCCTTATCCCTTATCCAAAGATTAGATCATCTAGATCCTCAGGCATTGAAAACTACTTGGTGATAGGGATACAATTCAGGCACATTGGTTATAGCAGGTACCACTGGCTGCCTATTCAGCAATCATTCACACCATTTGCCTTGCTAACCAGATTTTTATATTTCTGGCAATGAAGTTGTCCAATGAAAACATGTACCAGAGGCAACACAAGACTGTGAGCCCTAGAGATATAGCAGTAATGTTGTGAGCATGAATAGGACAAATGTGAGGGAAGAAATCAACATGCTGAGGCTTGTTTTGGATGGCAGAGTAATAAGATAGAGGGACCTTGGCCTTGATGGTATTTCAGAGCCATTTCTGGAATTTCTTTACCTTCAGAGCTCTTGGAATATGAGGTAATTAATGACTATTATTTAAAATGCTTTTCACTGGTTCTTCTATGTTCTAATCAACTTTTATAGATTTTGTAGTTGATGACTTGTCATCCATTGGTCACAGGGCTTACATTAGGTTCCTGGACCCAATTCCAACATGTGTATGTGGAGGCTTCCCCACACCAACAAGCAATTCTCAGAATACCATCTGGGTGTCCCACAATTCAATTCAATCCTGACACTTTCTGTCTGGAGATAGCATCAGATTCCACAGGTTAAGGGCTCAGTCCCACAAGGCTGTGGTTAGTCCTGCTCCACACCCCCTGTTCAGAAACCAGTCATAAGTCTAGGTTGTCACTTGTACTTCTGACCACTGGCTATAGATCAGAGGTTCCTATCTCTTCCTTGGGCTTGGTTGATTTTCTAGAGTGGCTCACAGAACTCAGAGAAACATTTTACATATAACTTGGGAGCAGCCGGATGGAAGAGATGCGTAAGGCAAGGCATGGGGAAAGGGTGAGGACCTCCCATGCTCTGTTTAGGTGTACTGCTCTTCCAGCACCCACACGTGTTCACCAACCCAGATGCTCTCTGAACCCCATTCTCTTGAGATTTTATGGAGACTTCATTACATAGGTGTGATTGATTAAATCATTGGCCATTGACAACTGAGTCAACTTCCATCCCCTCTCCCCTCCCCCGAGGTCAGGGAGTGGGACTGAAAGTTCCAACCTTCTAATCATGTTTTGCTCCAGCCCCCATCTTTAGGTGCTTTCCCAAGCACCTGGGTTTTGGGAGCTGAGAGCCAGGAACTGTGGATAAAGACCAAATGTATATGAGAAATATATATTCGGTCATCTGAATGACCAAATACATATTTCTTATAAATCACAACATTGCAGGGCCAAACTAATAGTCAAAGTTGTTTACATCTCCCTTGTGGTCCACCCTTAAAAATCATTTTATAAATCCTCCAACCACAAACCCCAACGTTTGAATTTCACTCCCTGCCCAATAGAGAATGTCCTCACCTGACAATTTCCCACCACTATAGTAATAAAGGCTCTGGACCAAGCTCTCCCTTTATTCTTTCTGCTTCCTGACTACAGTTGATGCTTCTTCATGTGGCCCTGCATGATGTGGCATGCCTCCTCTTCTTAAACAGTAAGTAATAAACTCTTCTTTCAGTGTCACTGACCTCTCTCTGTTGTTACCAAGTCACCTTTATAAATTAAAATTCTTTGGGTGCAGTTGAGACGGTGGTGCAATAAACAGGGTGACTTGGTGTTTGATGAAGGTGCATGCCCCTAGCTTGTTCTTGACTTATTAACTGGATTCGCCAGAAATGCTCCCTGGGAAGGCATGGCTGATGCTTGTGCTTTAGTTGTCATGGATTTATCTGTGTCTGCCATATGATGTATGGGTGTTCCAACCTAAATTGTAAGAGGACTTCTAAGGTATATGCCTCTATGATATACCTGGATTCATTTAGTTTTAGGGAAGGATAAGCCACCTCTGGGATATATAACTGGATCCACTGGGTACTGTTTGATGCCCTAACCAGTGCTCAGGAAGGGGAGATGAAGTTGATTGGCTAACCTGCAAGGCAAAGGATCCTTGAAGAGAGTGGGGAGAGGCTTCTTCCAGAAGGATGTGTTGGAGGCAAGTCTGATTCACTGACTCAACAACACTGAAATCAGTGGAAGAGTCATTCAGTCAGATTGGGTTCTTTTCTCCCCATAAGCTAATTATTGCACTGGCTTGCTCTTTTAGAGGGCATTTCTGGAAAAAATCTGGGCACTGTATCACCTGGGGAACTATAGTGATGCGACACGGGGTGCCCTCCTCACGGAAGCCATGGAAGCTAAAAGGCTTAAATGTTGCTTCAAAGGCAAACCTCTTAGCTGTTGCCTGCCCGGCTGCTGTTGCAGTTTGTCCCCTGACCCTATAGGGTATAAGGAATTCTACTCTTCGAGACTGGTGAATGCATTAAAGCTTAATTAAATTAATCAATTAAAGTAATCAGTGTTTAATGAAAAAGAAAAGAGAAAGGAGTATTTTGTTCCCGCTCCCCCTAAGAAAACTGAGGAGGTTTCTCAGCCCATCAGAGACTGTGAATCTCCAGGTCACTGTGCTTAGGCACTCTTAAGTGTTGCTGCCTACCAATATGCTGAGTGTCCTTCTTAAAGCCAAATTGCTACAAAAGAAAGAATTTGAAAAATACAGCTGTGGCCACCATTGCTGTCCTGGATGTAGACCCCAGCCCCTCTGAGGTTGATCATTCCCCCCTAAAAAGTAAGACTTCACTGCAGAGGTCACTTTGAACCACTAGGAGTTTCTCATTTTTTTTTTTATCCAAGGAAAAGAGGAGCAAATATGTTTGATAGTCATAAATTGCATGGAAAAAAACAAGTGGAGTAAAGGGATAGTGAGTGCTACAAGGATAGAAGTGTTATTTTGCACAGTGCTTTAAAACAGGTGACAATAACAAAGTACGTGAATGAAGTAAAGACAGGAGCTATGCATCTCTGTGGGAAGAACATTCCAGGCTGAGGAACTAGCACACGCAAAGTCCTGAAGATGTTAGTGTGACTGGAGTCATGCAATGAGGGGACAAGTTAGAGAAGAGTATGACTAATTTGTGTCAGTATTAAGTGATAAATATACACAAAACACTTAGCATGGTGAATAACTGTTATTTCTCCATTCCATTTTATTGCAATTCAGAATACACACAATCTTGGTATTTTTTAATCCATAGCTTTGCTCCTTGATCCACATTTTTTACAATGTGGCTCATTATGGCCTAGAAACTCAGTTGTCTTAGATTCATATTTTTACAACTTTTTCCCCGTGTGACTCATATGAGAATCCTAACATTCACAGTTAGTAGCTGAGCTTTTAATCTCACCAGTGACATTTATGACACTCATGAAAAGTCCTGAAGTCTGCAGAATTTTCTAATGACTTCTCTTATTTATGGACCAGAGAGGTATATGTATGTTTGATATCCCTAAGCCATTATTATATTATCCCTAAAACTGTTCACCAAAAGAAATGTGAAATACGGGAAGTTATCAAAGACACGTTAAGTGACAAGAGCAGGTTGCAGAGCCATATGTAGAGTATCCATTATCCATTATTTTAAAAACAAACGACATGTATTTATGCATGCATGAAGGGATGCTAAAATGATCTTGTCTTGGAGTCTTAGTTGAGTTCTCAGAAATGAGAAGAATAGATGTTAAATAGTTAAATACAACCAAATCTACATTGAAGCGCTTGACTATCAATGTAGGCTATGCATTGGGAGTGGCAAAAAAAAAAAAAAAAAAATTCCTGCCAGGATTAGCTCTTTGCGCATATCAAGTCCAGGCTGTGTAATAGACTCTCAGAGAGCTAAGAGTTCTTGACAGCAGTCAGAATGTGACTATTTTGGGAGAGACTTATAAGTGTACTGAGTGATTCCTGCATCCGTTTCAGAAGGAGTGATGAATAGGCCTTCCTAACTTTGAAGCCAAGTGGAGGGCTTTCTAGGAGGATCATTTAGAGGGCCTGGCTTCTGTTTTCTGGGATTTTTATGTTGTAAGGCCTGGCATGTGACACCTGCCTGAAGTGGTCTGTGGCAGCTAAAAAAGAAAATAGTCCTGCACTTGCAGAGTTTGGTGGGAAATGGATGTGTGCTTATGTAGACCCCAAAAGGAAGCAGGAGGAGGGACTTGTCCAAAGACACAGCACCCAACAAGAACAACTGGAGGGGCAAGGAGGCCCCACAGAAGGGTGGGCCATTTGAAGATGGGAAACAAGAGAAGATGTCACCCACATCTAGGATGCTGCAGTGAGAAATCTCCAGATGAGGGTCTCTGAGGATCCCCAAATGTCTCAATATAAAACAAATTTCCAGTTGACCAGCTCTGAGGGCCCCGATATAGAGAGTAACCATACCAGTGAAGCAAGGCCTTTCCTGACCCTAACTTCTTCTCCCTTCCCTACTTCACTGCTTGTGGAGTCAGAGGAGTCCTGGTGGATAAGGAGGAGGAATAGAGGAACAAGATGGGCAAATAATGAAGGGTCCATTATGCCCTCAACTCCTGCGCCATAGCCTTTTTCTTAACCCACGGCAGGTCCCAAGCAGGGGCAAAGGAGAAGCGTTAGTGTATGAGATATATATATATATATATATATAATTTATTTATTTATGGCTGCCTTGGGTCTTTGTCGCTGCTTGCAGGCTCTCTCTAGTTGTGGCAAGCAGGGGCTACTCTTCATTGTGGTGTGCGGGCTTCTCACTGTGGTGGCTTCTCTTGTTGTGGGGCACAGGCTCTAGGCACACGGGCTTCAGTAGTTGTGGCACACGGGCTTCAGTAGCTGTGGCACATGGGCTTAGTTGCTTTGCGGCATGTGGGAACTTCCCGGACCAGGGCTCAAACCCGTGCCTCCTGCATTGGCTGGCGGATTCTTAACCACTGTGCCACCAGGGAAGTCGGATATTGGGTTTTATATCATGTAAAAGGATGCTTTTAGAAAGGTAAAATTATGACTCTCATGCAAATGTAAAATGAACCTGTGTCCAAGATTATATTTAATTTATAAATTAATGGTGAAAATAGAATATAACCAGGTTCAAGTTTTAAGAGTATATATAACAAATGCTTCTGTGTAAAGCATCAGTCTTTGTCAGGTGCTTGGGCACACAGTAAGGGGCAGGTGAGAGGTAAGGACAGTGAGTATAATTAAAAATTCACAGCAAGAAAATAGTACATAAAGGCAGACAGATGTGGTCAGAATCTGGAGAACAGGTACATATTAGGTGTAAACAATGACCTTAAGATAAGCAGAGGGAAGACAGGGAGTGGTTCTTAGCAGCAACACTTAAAATCGAGACTGGAAGATCATGTTTCCTGGGACTGGAGAATCATTTAATTGAATTGGGCTGAAGATTTAGGAGTAATATGAGAGAATATTAACAATGTAGGTGAAAAAGATGACATCTGCTTTGCTCAGCATTTTAGTCCTAGCCTCAGGCTAGGGTGCCTGACACTTAATATATGATTAATAAATATCTTTTTGCATGAATGACTGTTTACATTATTCTGAAGTGGAGAAGGCCATGAAACTTCAGATCAGCAAAATGAGCAGGATATTTTAGAAATATGATTAGAGTAGTGTAGAGGCATCAGAGTAATAAAGATCAGGTTTAAAATACTAAGAGCCTGAAATGAGGCGGGGTGGGATAGCTTTTGGAAAAGTAAAGGAAGAAATGGGTATGAGCTCTATTACAAAGATAGGATTTGTGGGCAGGGTTTGTATACGTGAAGAGGGCCAAGGGAATAGAGAGAAAAAAATATTAAAGGGTACTTCCATATTTTTAGGTTATATCAAAGAATCTGTGCTTACAGCAATATTTTCATTTAATTTCCCAATGTTTACACATGGAATACCTTTTTTTTTTTTCTGTAGACATACAAATAAAATTCACAGGATCATCCCGAAGCAAAATTTGAAAGTTGGAAAATACATTTTCTCTCCTTTTTGTAGACTATCTCCTTTTTAATGTTGACCTCTTCCCTTTCATCTGAACAGGGCCTTGTGCCCTCTTACTGAACTTCTCTCTATAAACTAGAAAAGGACTAAGTCTTAGTCTAGGTTCTTCCAAAAAGCAGAGCCAGAAACACAGGCTTCCATGATGGTTATTTATTTTAGGAGGTGACCCTAAGGAACAGGATTGGGGGAAGGGGAAGAGTGATAGAATGAAGTAGGATAGAAGGACCCTTTAAGAAGATGTTACCTCCGGGTGTCTGCTGTGGACAACAGGGGCTTGATCTTGCTGGAGACTTTTTGAGTTGTGCAGGGAGCTCCTCAGAATTGTCTGCCTGCAAGGCAGAAGAAGAAAGCATTTATCCATAGATTCCTTTCCCTCCTTGATCAAGGCTTGCCCCATAGTGTATTAACGCCTTGTCACTGAGGTTTGCACATCAGAATAGCTGAGAGGGATCCTGCAGGTAGTGGAAGTGGTCGGTTTAAAGAAGTTCCAGGACAGAAAACAGAATTATGTGACACAGATGAAGTAACACACAGTCAGATTACACCTACTCATAGCTGAGTGCCCTGAGTGCTATAGCAACAATGGCTGGAGTGAAAACGTGGGTGGGAGGGATGTGAGCTGGGCAAAAGACGTGTCTGATACAGTTTATGCCTCGAACTTGTGCCCTAATTCAACAGGTTATCCCAATTAAATCATCATACAGCCTTCAAAGTGGTGACTGGTGACAACACATAAAGAAGATGTCCTATACAAGAATTAGGATAACCTCTCTATGGATATTAGTCAGTTTTGTCCTTAGCCATCCTAGAACTTGCTTAATATGTCTATGAACAGAGAATCCAGGTAACGCATAGAGGCAATGCATGAGTTAAACATTATAAGCTCCCTTTTATCAAGGCTGATTTAACTTCAGCTTCTCCTGGATGGCCTGGGTGCCAGTATCAGAGATCAATGCTAATTGATATCTCACTGTTCCTCAGGGAGACTAACCAGTCCTTTGGTGGCAGATTAATTATATCAGATCCTTTCCATTTTGAAGGAGGAAAAAATTCATTGCTGCTGGAATTAATGCATCCTCTGGATATGGTTTCTCCTTCCTTCCTATAGATCTGCCATCTTGGCCACCATATATAAGCTTTAAAATGCCATACTAGGGCTTCCCTGGTGGCACAGTGGTTAAGAATCCTCCTGCCAATGCAGGGGACACGGGTTCAAGCCCTGGTCCAGGAAGATCCCACATGCCGCGGAGCAACTAAGCCTGTGTGCCACAACTACTGAGCATGCGGTCTAGAGCCCATGAGCCACAACTACTGAGCCCGTGCACCACAACTAATGAAGCCCGCGTGCCTAGAGTCCATGCTCTGCAACAAGAGAAACCACCACAATGAGAAGCCCGCGCACTGCAATGAAGAGTAGCCCTGGCTCGCCACAACTAGAGAAAGCCAGCGCACCACAATGAAGACCCAACGCAGCCAAAAATAAATTAATTAATTAAAAAAAAAAGCTATACTATGAGTCAAGTCCTTGGTAGTAGCTCAAATTATAGGTTACTTTGCCTAGGCTGTGAAGTTGCTCCTGAGTTATTATTTTGGCAATTAGATGGGTGTAGTTTAAGGGGCTTCCTCATGGTACTTGCTACCACAATGTTTCTTATTTTTATTTCCGGGAACCACTGTGAAAGTTCTGCCAGCTGCTAAGCACACTAATCCCAGTTATGCATTCAGGGACTGGGGAGGTAACCACAGGGCGAGTCCTTGCACCCTTTGGATCCACTGTGAGGCGGACTTGGGCCAAGATTCAATTTATTATTTAGATGAGCACCTAGTATAACCAAAGTCCATGTTTATGCTTCTGGTTCCAGATATTAGTAACAGCTCAGACCCTGCAATGGTCTGTGTATTTTCCCTTCCCAGGGTATAGATATTATGATAAATATTTGCAAGTCCCTTCGTACATACTTGATTTGGTTCTAGACTTTCTCCTCCAGAGAAGACAACCTCTCCTTCAATCAATGGACTCTGGCATGAGAATTTGCTCAGATATGGGATGTAAGTGAGAGATCATGACTTTTCATTGCAGCAGCTGACCTCAGCCTTCTCCTTGTCAGCTCTTGACTTTATCTGATTATACAAATACACTTAGACCCCCCCTGCCTCTTTGTCATCCGAAGAATACCATGGTCTATCCCTGCTACCATGACCCCTCTGTTTATGAACTGATTGGGTTTGAGTTAATAGTTCTATAAATTGCTTTCCACTTACGGTCAACTCTGATGTTCATTCATTCAACTGAAAATATTGATGGAACATGGACTGTGTGCCAGCCACTGTTCTAGATGTCGAAGGTGCTGTCAGGAACCAAAGAATAAAGTCCCATCCTCATGGAGCTTACATTATAGTGGGATATTCACATTGTCCAACAATCACTAAATATACCTAGAATGTGTTAGTGTGACTATAATTTGGTTATAATAGTAAGCATTTTAAATGCTTTTAAAGTATCAGATAGAGTGGCTGTGGACTCACAATTTAAAAATAGTTAAGAACTGCTGTGAGTCGTGAAGGTATAAGCTGTATTTAGCTATGTACTTCAGATTTTCCCTTTTCCACTTCTTTTAGATATTAGAACCACGTTTATGGTACCTGATATACACAGATGTTGACAAGCCTAGACCAGATCTATAGTGTCTGTAATATATGTAGTATTATGTTGTTAAAAGGCAAAAAATATATTTTTAAACTGTAGCACTGGGGGTTGAGCTGTGGTAGTAGGGTGTTGAATCTATGAACCACAACTTCAGAGTACTGCCTGAAAGAATATGCTTGGTTGACCCAGAAATTTAGGTTGGCACATTTGCATGTATAATACGTAAGAGGAGATTAATGTATTATGCACACTGTAAATGTCTATTCAGTGTTATTAAAAATAAGTTAAATATGTGTCATACCAGAGCAGTGGTGCCTAGCCAGGAGAATGCACAGAATTAACTGAAAGACTTAAACAAAAAAACAAAAAAACTAAAAACCCATAATCTGGATTCCAACTCCGGAGGTTCTGATTTTCTGTAGGTTTGTGGTAGGGTCTGGACATCTGTTTTGTTAATAGCTCCACAGGCGATTGGGATGCACAACTAGCATTTATAAACAGTGCATGTGAGGTACAGAAAGGCAGATTTTGATTCTGTGCGAAGGGAGGACTTTCTTACAACTATTTTAACTGTCAAGAGTCAGCATAAGTAGGATATAAAATTCAAATAAAGTTAGTACTAATATTCAGACATATGCTTATATACATACTATTATTGGCCAAAGTAAACTGTGCTAAACAATTTCCTTTTATTTCCATCATGATCCAAATGTTTCCAACTCATGTGATATTGTTTATAATATATTAGTGTAAGTCTAAGATCTCCGCATATTTCCTTCTAGACTACTTTTGCTACAAGCTCTGTAGCAAAAGGCAATACAACAGAGTGAGTTCAGATTATTTGTAATTCCCATCTTTACCATCTGCCTGTATTCTCATTAATTTCTTTATTCATGTGCAAAAAATAGGTATAGTCGTGATGCCTGTTCTTGGAGATTCTCTTATTCCTTGTTTTCTATTTCCACATGGAGGAAGCTCCACTGGAAAACCGCCATGAGTTTCTCACCTAATGAATGCTGTGTTGCTCTGCCCAAGTCTCCCCCGTTAGGACCAATTCATTCAATTCTTCACCTGCAAGGGTGTTGACTGTCCACAGGCCACAGCTGAGTCACACTGCAGTAATAAAAAATAATTGCCTGTAACTGAAAGGATTGGCCTTGCCCAAGTTATGTCACCTCCCAGGCACAGCCTGCATCCAGTGATCCCTAGTTAATGTAGGGGTACAAAGGCCTGGCCCTCTTGCCTTAACACAAGGCAACTGGGCAAGGCCTTTGCTCCAGAGTTCCTGGGAGATCTGCAGAGGCCTCGGTTGCAGTTGCATTGCAGTTCAACTCCTCCCACTGCCCAGTCCTGCTTCCTTCAGCGCCCACAGGTGTTGAACCCCAGGAAACTCCCCAATAAACTTCCTGCAGATAAATCTCTATCTCTCTTTTCAGGGGACCAGACCTAAGAGAGGCATCTTCTCTGATTGGTGAATATGCAAAAGGAGGCCTGCATGCACCTCTCAGCGCTCTGAGGGTTCTTCTTGTAGATCTTCTTGTTTTCTGGGAGTGTGTGCTTGGGCCAGTTCACGGTCTTGTCACTGAAGGCTTCTGGCCCTCCAGGGGACAACTGGGGTGTATTGCTATCTGAGACAGGGTGAGGCCACTTGCTCCAGATCTAAAGTCATGTTCTTGGATCAGCCTGATATATAATAATAAGATTTTGATCTCCATCGCATTGTTTCGTCTATCTATCTTCTAATTCAGAGCCCAGACATTGTAAGACATTTGTGTTACTTATTGAGCCACCTAAAACTCCAGTGACTATCTACCTCATAGGATTATCATGATAATTAAATGAGATGCATTTAATTGCTTAGCATGGCATCCAGTATTAAATAAATACTTGAAAAATATTAACTCTATTTAAAATAACATGACTCGACATCACATGTATTTTTTTTTTTTTTTTGTGGTACACGGGCCTCTCACTGTTGTGGCCGCTCCCGTTGAGAAGCACAGGCTCTGGACGCGCAGGCTCAGCGGCCATGGCTCACGAGCCCAGCCGCTCCACGGCACGTGGGATCTTCCTGGACCGGGGCACGAACCCGTGTCCTCTGCATGGGCAGGCGGACTCTCAACCACTGCGCCACCAGGGAAGCCCATCATCACATGTATTTTAAAATGTAGTCAGTTTATCCAAATCCAGATCACTCTGAATAGTCTTTGAAAGTTTCAATACTGATGTGAAAAAATGAAGATCAAGGGGAATTTATGTATTAAACCTTGGTTTTTGGTCAACAGCCACCAAACCAACCTATATCTACTACCTTAAAATCCAGGTGCCTGTCTGTGACCTTCAAAGTTTGCCCAAAGATAATTTCCTGTTTTCCCCTTGTGCTGATTTGTAGCACACATATTTGTAAGCCTTTCTAGGCACCAGAAGAAGCATCCAAATGAGCAATATTCTGAGTCTTTGAATCTCATTCATTCATTCATTCACCTAGCATTCATTCGTCACTTACTCTGCACCAGGCTTTGGGTTAGTAAAGCTCACACGTGCTATTTTGTTTAATCTCCCAGGAAGAGAACTCCTGTGCTACCATCATTTCCTAATAGCATCATTGAAATTCCTTTTTCTAGAGGACTTAATAAAGGCAATGCACATCTTGACACAATTTAAAACCAATTATGTGCAAAGGTAGGGTAACGAGTTGCATTTATTTTCAGTGAGCATCCTTCTGCTTGGAATTAAATAATAGGAATAATGCCAGGACTGAACTGTGAAGAGGGCTGTTTTAAAGATTCACCCATGTGTAGAAATATGGATCATCACATGAACCTGAAATGATTTGGGTTTTGGAATCATGCACGCTTTAGATTAAATTAAACACTGTCTAACTATATAAATTATTTTGGCCTTTTCAGTCCTTGAAGATTATTATATAAATTAAATTAAATAATACTAGTAAAGTATTTAGTGTAGTGAATTTCCTGGCAAAGAGTACTCCTTCAATGAAAGATGATGGTACTAATACTAGTAGTAATAATAATGGTCATACTAATAGTAGTTGTAAATAAATCTTCAAAATAAAATCCAATTATGGCAGATGCCATTCAACAGCTTCCACCTTTTCTTCCCTTAACAGAACCCTCATTTTGTACAGGTAGTAGACAGTTCTAGATCTCAGGGAAGTTAGCCTTTCCCACCCCACCAGCTCAAGAAGTCATAATTGGTCTAAAAAAGACATTAAGATCTCATTCCTCTTGACCTGTTTTGCATATAACTCTGTCCTCAAACTCTCTTGGACAGAAGGAAATTTCCTGAGGAGCTTTTGGAACATGTTTTTTATTCCTGATAAAAAGGAGAAAGGTGCACATGAATATCTCTTGTCACTATGGCTTCAGTCCCTTCCTTCCCCCTTCCTTCTTTACTCCTGGCAGGGTGATACTCAGAATTATGGAATCCACAGTATGGCTCTGAGGAGACAGGCACAAGGAAGAACAGCTAGCCTTCTGAGGATACCAGAGCAGAAAAAATGAAAAGCAGGGCCTCTTGAGGGTATGTGAAGTCTTTATTGCCTAAGCCATTGGTGGTTGAATATTCTACTATTTGAAATCGCGATTGATATTCACAAAGTAGTCATCAGTATGACACTTGTTGGCATTTTTCTTCATCTGTTGGCAATAATGATTGTGATAAGTAGAGAAATTAGTTCAAGGTAATCATCGCAGGATACTGCAATGATCATTGATGAATTGTCTTTCTTATTAGGGTAATGTATGAAAAACTATTGAAGCACTTTCTGCCAGCTCCATGTTAGGTGGGGAAAGTAGCACAACTGTGTTCTGGAGTTTTCCAGAAGTACTCTGTGTTTTTGGAAGATCACATGTGATCTGTTAAGTAGCTTTGGCTCTACAGGTCATGTCTGCCTGGACTGGAAGAGGGCTCCGCGCAGGGCAGGTCCTGGTTTACACTGGGAGTAAGAATAGGAGGTGCTGAACTTTAAAACATCTCCCTTCACTGCTTCTGCTCTCCTGGTTAATCTCTACTGAGAATGGCTGGTGAGGGACGAGTGCTTTTGGATTGCTGGGACTGTCTTACAAGAGGGGGCTAGAACGCAAAGATCGGTGGCCCACTAGCGTTTCCCTACTGTTTCTTACAGGCAGGGCCGGGCAGTGCTTACGCTACATCACCAACACAGCTAATGGGGGCCTTCTTTTCCTTCATCTTCTTTCCCCCAGCTTAGAGTCCTGGGGCTTCAGAGAACAGCGGTCTAAAGTTCACAGGGAAGCTATCAAATAACCGTATTGGAGAGTTTACAGAGATTCTCTACTTATCTAGACCACAAGTCATAGAATGACTATCAATTAATGGGGAAGTTGTTGGAAGAGTGGATGTGGTTTACCACAATACATTATGGCTCAGACAGGGCCATCACTTAGCTAGTGACAGCTCTGTCAAACAAAATCACATCAACAATTCATAAAAGTCAACAAATGGTTTGGAAATAATTGGAAGATTTGATGAACTAAGTATTTCACTTAGAAAATAGTTTACTTTCACCATAAAAGGAAATGTATATTTAAATTTTTGAGTCACGTATTTACTATATTACCATCATGGTTGGTATTTATTTGAAATATCACTTTTGCTTGCAACTGAGTGCTTCTAACTGAGGAATTTTGATCGAAAGAAGGAAGAATTATTTCATACAGCAGTCAGTATAAAGAGTTGACTCCAGTGGAAGTTTTAGCTCTGGCAACAGAGAGATAAAAGCCGAATTCTACCGACATTGGTAAACTTCAACATCTTTTGAAAATTATCTTGGCACTACTGTCCTTGCCATGCCTATGTCAGGGTTATTTGAACTTGTCTCTTGCTCAGTCCAGAATAAATGGGAAGACACAGAACCACATTTTTTATTAAATGTGAAGCCCAGACATCGGTGCAATTCAACTGTGAAAGAAAGAGCTAGGGAAGTTGTCCGGGTTTCACCCACCCTTAAAAGAAAGACTTTCCAGCAGGAGTATTTCCTTCTTTGTAAGTAGCTCTTGCCCAGGATGCTGAGAGGAACACAGCTCAGATTTCATTTGTTGAGAAAACACTGCAGGCAGGTATTTGGATCTTTATCATCACTCCACATTTTTTCAAAAAATAATCTTTCTGATATTAATTGTGCTTTTATATAGGCTATTAATTATTCATATTGAAGAGAAATATGTACATGATAACATAAAAATCGGTAAATTTCTTTATGGCCACTCCTTAAATAGATACTGTGGAGTGTAGGTTTTCATTTTTTATTCCGTTGAGTCCTAGTTATACTTTGTGGCTCCTTAAGGGACACTGTGTAAAGGGGAATTCCAGTGGGTGAGTCTGCAAGACTTCTAGCACCATATCAGACATTGAATCTCTGCTTCTTTTATCTTATATTTTGGGGTTCCACAGGAGGTTGAACAATATTTTACTTAATTATCAAATACATATTTACATTCAGTAAAATACATCTATTTTAGATGTGCAGTCTGTGGGTTTTGACAAATATGCACACTTATATAACCACCACCCCAATCATGATAGAGGACATTTCCATTACTCTCAAAAGGTCCTTCGTACTGCTTTGCACTCAATCCCCACTACTGCTGACCTCAGCAGCCACCATTCACCTTTAGGTCACTGCGGATTAGATTTGCCTGCTCTAGAATTTCCCACAGATGAAGTCAAACACTAGGGACTCATTTGTGTCTGGCTTATTTCTCTCAGCCAGTTTATTTTTCAGGTTAATTCAAGTCATTGCATGTATCAGTAATTTGGTTTTTAAAAATTGGTCGGTAGTATAGTGTTGTGTGGGTCTACCACAATGTGTTTATGGGTTCACTCATTCATGGACATTAGTGTTGTTTAAAGTGTTTAGCTATTATGAATAAAGTTGTAATGAACATTTGTGTAAAAGTCTTAAAGTGGAGGGTTTGTTTTTTTTTTTTCATTTTTCTTGGGTAAATACTTAGGAATGTAATGTCTGGATTACATGATAATCATAGATTTAATCCTATAAGGATTTGCTGAACTATTTTCCAAAATGGTTGTACTAGTTTATATTCCTAACAGTTCTAGCTGTTCCAAATCCTCACCAAGACTTGATATAATGTCATGTTCATTTTAGTCATTCTAGTGGGTATGCAGAGCTATTTTATTGTGGTTTCAATTTATATTGCCCTGATGACTAATGATATTGGGTGGCTTTTCTCGGGCTTAATGGTCATTTGTATATCAAACCTTGTGGAACACCTTTTCAAATCTTTTGTCCACTTTTTTATTGGGTTGTTTTTCTTAATATGGCGTAGTATGTGTTCTCTGCATATTCTGGATTTAAGTCTCTTGTTATATATACATATTGTAAGTATATTGTCCGGTCTGTGGTTGACTTTTCATGTTCTGAAAGGTGTCTTTTAAAAAGCAGAGGTGTCCAGTGTCGAAGACGTCTAGTTTATCATTTTTTTTTTTTCTGGTTAATGCATTTTATTTCCTAAGAAATGTTTGCCTGCCCCAAGCTGGTAAGATTTTTCTTATATGTTTTGTTTTAAAAGTTTCATAATTTTTATTTTAATTTTAGGTCAGTGATCTAGCTCAAGTTAATTTTGGGGTGTAATGTCAGGTAAAGGTCAAGATTTTTTCCCAAATAGATATCCAGTTCTCCAGCACCATCCTTAACCATGTATGTGTGCAGGTTTATTTTTTGGTTCTCCATTTTTCCCGTTTCATCTAGATATTTATTCTTTCACCAGTCCCACATTCTCTTGATTGCTGTAGCTTTATAGCAAGCTTTTAAATTGAGTATAGTCCTCCATGTTTGTTATTTTTCAAAATTAGTTTGAATTTTCTAGATTCTTTTCATTTCCATGCAGATTTCAGAATCAGCATGTCAATTTCTACAAAAAGCCTGCTGGGATTCTTAGTGAGATTGTTGTATCACACTGATAAATAATTCTATTTTACCCACATATTTATCATTCTGATGACTATTGCTTGCTTTCTATAGATTCCAATTTCTATCTGGTATTATTTTCCTTCTGCTGGAAGATTTACTATTTTTTTATAGCACAGATCTACTGATAATGAGTCCTATTGGCTTCAATCTGTCAAAATCTTTATTTTACCTTTATTTTAAAGGATATGTTTTATATATGTGTGTGTCTTATAGTTTGCATTTATTTTTCTGATGTGATGTAAACCATTCTCATTGATGCTGCCCTGTTTATAATGTTTCTTTTTCTAAAGCTGTTTCTAAGATTCCTCCCCCTCCCCCTGCCACTTGGTGTTCATTGAGAGCCTTGCAACTATGGGTTTATAGTTTTCACCAAATATTGAAAAATTTTAGGGATTATTGCCTCAAATATTTTTTCTGCATTTCCTTTCTTTCCTGGGACTCCAATTTCATGGCTCTTAGAGTGTTTGATGTTTTCCCACAGGTCACTGGGTATTAACTCTTTTTTTTTCTTTTAGCCTTTTAAAAAATAACTGCTTTAACTTGAATGGCTTCTATTTCTATATCTTCAGATTACTGTTTTTTCTTATGTAGTCTCTAATCTGATGTTAAGCCAATTGAGTACATTTTTTCAAATATTTTATTTTTCATCTTTAGGAATTCCATTTGATTCTTTTTTATATCTTCTATTTCTCTCCTAAGGTGGCAGGCCATAGTTACTTGCTAATCAGTTTTATCCTTATAAGGCTAATTTTTAAGCTTTGTTATGGCAGGTTTATAGAAAGGATAGTGTCTTCTAAGGATAGTTTAGTCCTAACACTAAGGTGTGAGTTTTCTGGGGTCTTTACTATGTACCCTATGTGTCAATGAGGACTTTCCACTCTGTTGGAAACTCAATATCCTGTACCCTTGTGTGAGCTCTGGGAATAGAACTCTGGGAATTGGTGAGCCTGCAGTTTCCTGGTACTCTTTCCTTCGCTGGTAATTGTTCTGTGCCCAGCCTCATGGAAGACCAGCTTAAGCATGTGCAGCTTAGCAGTAAGCCAAATTTTCTAGGGGACTTGTCTGCAGTGTTTGGAAGGTGTTCTTTGTGAAGCGTTCTGTTTACTGGTACTCTGCTTCAAACATTTCAGCCACCTCTACTCCCCAGCTCTGATTTCTGTCTCCTCAACAAAGTGAGAATGCAGAGTTCTTTTTGAATTTCTTTTCCCTAAGCCGTGGACCAGAAAGTGTCTCCAGGCAGAAAGTCTAGATAATTCTAGGATTCATCCTATTTTCCTTTTATTGTGACCACAGTTCTGCCCTTCTTGTTGTGCTATATTGGAATATATATTTTGTCTAATTTTCTAGCTGTTTATGGCAAGAGGACAAGTCCTGTACCAGTTACTCCATCATGGCCAGAAGAAAAAATTTCTAATTTTTAAAGGGCAGTTCTCCAGCTGAAGTGCTCTGAAAACCATTCCCATGTATCTGTTTCTAAACTAAATGCACATAAATACTAGATTGAATTACATAAACAAATAGAATTACGTAAATAAAACGTTATTTTCTTAAAGAGGTAGTAGGAGCTATAAACAAATCATTGCCATGTGTCCAGATGTTCTAGAAAGAAAGTTTTGAATATGTCCCACTTTTGGATCACCATGTCACAGTCCTGGTTCTATCACTTCATACTTCTATAATCTGAGAAGGACTTATGCAATAAAGAAGACATTATGAAACAAAAAGATTTAGAGGTAAAGAACCATCCAGAAATAGACACAAAAGCCATGTGTGCATGTGGCAGAGTGGGGCGTTGAGTGTGAGGAAAGGTGTTGCAAATCTGGTAGCATCTGGAATTACTGTGCAGAATTAATTGAGTATTCTGGGAACCGAACATCAGTGGGGTTGTCTTGAAAATAAAATCCATTAATGAATTTGCTTCTGGACTCTTTGTTCTATAATTTTTAAGTGATCCTGTCAGTTGGAAACTCATTTGATGATGTAGTTGACCTTTAGTAAACCTCAGTGTACTCGCTAATGTTTCAAAAGAATCACTGGTAATGCATCCTGATAATAGATTAACACACCATAATATGCCACTGGAGTAGAACTTTCATACTACATTCCTCCAAAAGACTGTCCAGGGAATGATAGGTCCTGAAGATGATTCCATTTGATTAGCCTGGAAAGTGCGATGATATTATGAACTGTTTTAATTCTTTGGATATAGGACAATTTGGAGATAGCCTGCCATGGAAAAGTTGATATCTGTGACCCCTAGAAAGAGACTGTTCTGTTCTCTCGACTTTTGCAACAGGAAAGTTTCCATTTTGGAGTTATCTATCTTTGGATATTCTCAGTAGTCAGTTTGAATGTGTTCTATACCTAGGAATAGATTGTGAACACCTATCAGAGGTGCTGTTAAGCAGCTACTTTCTTAATGGAGCCGGGCCAGGCAACCACATAGATCAGCTATGGTGCAGAGTAGTATTACTTTTATTCTATTTCTTAAGGAGTGTGGGATGGAGAGGTAGGGCTGACAAAATAATTCAGGAGTGAAGACCGAGGGTGATGAACAGATTTCATTTTGCGCATTATTTCCGATAATTTGGTGACAGTTACCTGAAAGGTTGTTTTGGGAAAGATTCTGAGGCAATAACCAGGCTCTGCAGGACAGTATGCCATGATCATTTAATGGTGACTGTTTTTGGAGTCTGGGTAGAAGAGGGGAAAGTGGAAGCACTTTTTTCTTTTTCTTTGCTTTTTTTTTTTTGGCATCCCTAGCAAGTGGAAACTAAGATTGCTATAAATTATGTTTTGAGAAAAGAGAAGCAAAGTCATTGGGACCCACGAGTACAGTTAGATTGTTGTACTATACTACACTGTGCTTGAGAGTTAAGCTCTAAAAGTTCAGTACGGGCTGGGTAAGAAAGGTGATATATGTGCATTAGTGACTGAAGATTAGAGTGTGGATGGCTTTATTTATTTGTTTAGTTTTAAAAATTTATTGATTGATTGAGTTTTGGCTGCGTTGGGTCTTCATTGTTGCGTGCGTGCTTTCTCTAGTTGCGGTGAGCGGGGGCTCCTCTTTGTTGCGGTGTGCGGGCTTCTCATTGCAGTGGCTTCTCTTTGTTGCAGAGCATGGGTTCTAGGCACGCAGGCTTCAGTAGTTGTCGCCTGCAGGCTCTAGAGCACAGGCTCAGTAGTTGTGGCGCACGGGCTTAGTTGCTCCACGGCATGTGGGATCTTCCCAGACCAGGGCTCAAACCCATGTCCCCTGCATTAGCAGGCAGATTCTTAACCACTGCGCCACCAGGGAAGTCCCTGGATGGCTTTATTGAATGGAAAATATCAGAGTGAATTTTAGATTTCCTTGGAGATGATTTCTGTGCATAGAAAAGGCTATTTTTGGTTATTTTAATGTAATATTCAATTTATTAAACTTATAAATTCAGAAACTTTGTTTTCCTTAGAAGTCCTGGTTCATCTTATTATTCTATTTTTTTAAAAACATCTTTATTGGAGTATAATCTCTTTACAATGGTGTGTTAGTTTCTGCCATTTTTAAGTAAAGCAAATTTTGATGATCATTTTGATTAGTTTGGTTTCATTTACGAACTTGGTCTATTAAAAGCTGCTTCAAATATTTCAAACCTAATTTATCCTATTTCTTTTTTAAACAGTTCAAAGGTACAACTAATAACCAAAATGTTCCCTATACTTAAACAATTCCAGAAAAACTAATAAATTCCATACGGTGAATCTAAAACTATTTGCCAAGATTAAATACCATTATTCTTCTCAGACAGAAAATGTCTTAAGAATAATTGCTCAGTGAACATAAAGCTAATCTGTTAGATTCTTTGAAGTGTCAAATTCTTTTAAACATTAGAGATAATTTAAATATAAAATGTAGACTCCTACGTTCGAGTTAAGTCCTTAGCTTATCATTTTGTAACCTCTTTGATTTAAAGCAGACAAAGATTGCTTGCTTTAACATGGGATTAAAAAAAATTCCCCTATAAAGAAACCTATAAAAGGCAGATATTAAATCTTTCATGGGATATCAAGGTATAAAGCAGAAAAGATAGTTATCCCAGGATTCCAAAGGCTCATGGGTAACTCTAGATTTCCATGAAACAGTTTGCAAACATAACCTTTGTGCCAAATTTGGGCTATAACTATTCAAAATGGGGAAGGTTCCTGGCTCCTGGGACTCCCACTTTTTAAAAATTGAGGTAAGATTCATGTAACATAGAATTAACCATTTAAAGTATGCAAATCAAATAACTCAATTTTGTTTCTCTTTATGGCTGAATAATATTCCATTGTATATATGTGCCACATCTTCTTTATCCATTCATCTGTCGATGGACAGTTAGGTTGCTTCCACGTCCTGGTGATTGTACATAGAGCTGCAATGAACATTGTGGTACAAGTCTCTTTTTGAATTATGGTTTTCTCAGTAGTGGTATTGCTGGGTCATATGTTAGTTCTATTTTTAGTTTTTGAAGGAACCTCCATACTGTTCTCCATAGTGGCTGTGTAGTGAGGTGGATGTACCTAGAGTCTGTCATATGTATTGAAGTAAGTCAGAAGAGAAAAACAAATACTGTATGCTAACTCATATATGTGGAATCTAAAAAAAAAAAAAAAATGGTTCTGATGAACCTAGGGGCAGGACAGGAATAAAGACGCAGACGTAGAGAATGGACTTGAGGACACAGGGGCGGGGGAAGGGTAAGCTGGGACGAAGTGAGAGAGTAGCATTGACATATATACACTACCAAATGGAAAATAGATAGCTAGTGGGAAGCAGCCGCATAGCACAGGGAGATCAGCTGTCCTTTGTGACCACCTAGAGGGGTGGAATAGGGAGGGTGGGAGAGAGGCTCAAGAGGGAGAGGATATGGGGATATATGCATACATATGCTTATTCACTTTGTTATACAGCAGAAACTAACACAACACTGTAAAGCAATTATACTCCAATAAAGATGTAAAATAATAATAATAAAGTATGCAAATCAATGGCATTTAGTATATTCACAGTATTACACAGTCATCACCTCTACTCAGTACCCAAATATTTTTATCACCCAGAAAGGCAAACTTGTACCCATTAATCAGTCATTCCCCAGCCCCTGGCATCTACTATTCTGCCTTCTGTCTCTATGGATTTACCTATTCTGAATATTTCTTATAAATTGAACCATATAATATATATATATTTTTGTGTCTGGCTTCCTTCCATTAGGGTAATATTTTCAGGGTTCATTCATGTCGTAGTATGTATCAATACTTCATTCCTTTTGATGGCTGACTAATATTCCATTGTTAGTCACCACATTTTGTTTATCCAGTCCATCAGCTGATGGACATTTGGGTTTTTTGCACTGTTTGGCTATTGTGTATAATAATGCTGCTATGAACATTCATGTACAAGTTGAACATTCATGTACAAGTTTTTGTTTAAATACCTGTTTTCAACTCCTCATTTTTGAGGAGCTAAGTAAGTTACCCACATGTAACAGATAATACTGGAATCAGGATATGAATCTGGACTTCACAGTCTAAAACCCATGTTTTTTTCAGGAGAGAACAACATTTCCCAAGGACAAAAGAACCAGGGAGCTAGTCCACTTGTTTTGCAAGAGGATGTGAAAGCTCCCTTCTTCCTTTCATAGATGAATCAAATGGAATTTGATTATTCCTCACATTCTAAAGTAGTCTGTGATTAGAAAGAGATAGAAAAGGCTTACAGAGGAAAGGGATATGATTGATTATAAATTATCCCTGTATTTACAGATGGGCACTGTTTCTTCTACTTTCTTTCAACTTACATCAGGGGGCTTCTGCCTTATAAACATTATTGGCTAATATGTCAATTAACTTTAGCTTAGAAATTATTTGGAGGAAAAAGCCTCTGAGAGCAAACAGCACCGTGCTCTGTTGGTGTCCTTTTGTAAACGATTCCCTCTAGTGGTTTGAAATTTTGTCACTGTGTTGACAAGATTTCTGTCTTCAAAAATGTAAGCAAGAGAGACCCAGGATATTTATTATTGATGATAATCAAAATCACAACAGCAGTAATTCTGGAGGCTTCTGGCTGTCGTTACACAGAGGAAACCAGGGTAAGCTTTTAAAATATTTATCACATCAAGTTACTTCCTGACTTTACATTCCAATTAGAATAAACTCCAAACTCTTTTCTATGCCTTATAAAACCCCAAAGGCTTGAAGCCTACCTGTTGCTCCAAACTCTTGCTGGAATGTCAACCACAGAGGGGCAGGAGCTTCTCTGACTCTTTGTCATTATTTTATCTCCAGCACTGGAACAATGCCTGGCAAATGGCTGGTGCTCAGTAGAAGCATATGAATGGCTGAATGAATGTCTTCTCCTTCTACTCTCCTGCTCCAAACTCCTCTCTTCCTTCAATACCTTGAGTACTTCAAACTCCTTACTGAATCACGGCCTTGGCAGTTGTAATCCCCATCTAGCTTGAATTTTCTCCTCCAGATCTTTGCATGTGGAGGAGACTTCTTCACACCCATCAGGTCCCAGGCTCCAGGAAGAGATCCTGTGATGTAGACCCCACCCCCTTCATTATTCCCTATCACATCACTCTGTATGTTTCCTTCACAGTCACAGTTTGCAAATACTTATTGATATATTTTTTGCTTGTTTCTTGTTTGATTTCCCCCAAGATGGCAAAATGGCAAGGCCCAAGTCTTGCCTATTCCTTATAGTATATTAAGTAGGCAGTGTGCACTGTATGGTAGTCCCTCATTCCAAATGTGTTAAATAAGTGAACCAATGGCATAACACTGTGGAATTTTCAAAGTAAGTTCAAGTTGATTGGCTGTAATAATCCTCATAACAATCCAATCTCAGTGACCCTGATTTTATCAGAAGTCCCCTTTGGATTATTACATTCAGGAGGAAGAATAGAACAGAGTTACTTAGCCCTGTGGCCTTCCTTTGGAATAGCATTGGGATAGACCACTTGGGAGACATAGCATAGGTGGGCCAAGTGGATGGGTTTTGAAGGATTTCATGCATTCCTCGGCAGTGCCTGACTTCAGTCCAGTACTGTGAGAAAGACCTAAGCCTTATAGCCTGTGATGCCCTAATTTTCAGCGGTGAACTGATGGGCCCCAGGAAAGGACTGGACATCCCTGATTTCAGAGGATAAAGTCGGGGGCAGTTTTGGTTAAGTGCAAAGAGGCCAAACTTTGGAGTTAGAACTAGGTTTGAATTTTAGCTCAGATCCTAATTAGCAGTGTAACCCAAGGCAACTGATCAAACCTCTCTGAGCTTCAGTGTCTTTGTGTAAAATGCATTAAGAGTAATGAATGCCATACAGAGTTGTGGAATAATGAAGTTTAGACTAAGGTAAATGTCCTGTGATATATGCTGGGTGTGCTTAACGGTTGATGCAAGGTAAGAGGTGGGGTGGGGGATACATTCCAAAGGGAACGGGATGTGAAAAAGCTCTGAGATAAGAGAGAGATTATGTCCCATCTGAAAAACAGAAAGGTGGTGGTACATGATCTGAGCAAGTAAGCAAGGAGGAGACTGATAGGAGGTGATGCTGGAGAGGCAGGAAAAGTGAAACATGCAGGGACCTAGAGCAATGGGAAACCAGAAAACAGTTTCAAGCAGGGAGTAACACAATTCATGTTTCACTTTGCTTTTTTAAATTTTTATTTTTGTAATATTTGGCCGTACCCCACAGCATGTGAGATCTTAGTTCCCCAACCAGGGATCGAACCTGTGCCCCCTGCAGTGGAAGCGTGGAGTCTTAACCACTGGAACGCCAGGGAAGTCCCTCACTTTGTTTTTCACGTGTAACATGCCAGGTGTTTCAAGATTCGTGAACTGGGTTAGGTTTTTGAATTCAGATCTGCCTGACTTCAGAGTTTCACCCTTTTCCTGTAAACCACCCTACCACTCCCAGCATAGGTCAACTTACCTAGGTACACATTTGTCCTTTAATAAGGACTTTTAATACCTAATCCACCAGCTGTGTAGACTCTGGTAAATTACTTAACCTTGCTACATGTCATTGCCCACATCTCTAAGACTGTTGTGAAAATTAAATGTGTTGTAACTGTTTGGCACGAGGTACATACTCAATATCTATTAGCTGCAACAATCATAATTGTCGTCTAGCCTTAGAGATAGGGTAAGACACTTCAGGAAGCTGATGAAGGACCTGTTTTGTGAGAGGTGCTTCTTTCTGTGTCTCTCAGTTGAATTCTACCAAGCAAGCTGTTCCAACAGGACAGAAAGTCAAGAGATACATGTCCTAATCTCACCTCTACTGAAAATTCATTTCACCTCCATTTCACCTCTGATTCTCAATTTCCCCATCTGTAATGGGGGTTGGAGATTTTAGTACAAGTCTCTCTTTGGGATGCTGTGAGGTGAAAATGAGCTAAAGGGGCTTAGAGCTCTTAGAAAGAAAATGACAACATAAATTTAAGGAAGCTGGTGTCATTTTTAATGTTGTGTTTGAAAGGAGATGGATTTACACTGTGAATTACCCTTTATAATTTGCTTTGTAACAGCAATATGATATGCCCTGAAGAAGTCAAGATATAGGTGGCCTCCTTGGTGTTAGTAAAGCTGAAGGAATATCAGTTAAGATAAGTTCCCCAAGGCAAAAAAGCCATTAGCTTTTTGAGCCAGGAAGAATCTAAATATCTTCCTCAGAACTCAGGATAATCATTCATAAATTTCCTCTGCTGTGTTGCTGTGACTCGGAGGCAAGAATGCATGGTATCCATTTTATAAGATGAGCGGCTGACTTGCCTAGGGTCACACAGTTAAGTCAGCAGTGATTAGAATCTATTATTTCCTGATTTGGAGTTCAGAATCAGAACTTACTAGACTTAATTGATATCCCAGCTTGGATTTTTAATTCACTGGACCTTTCTATTAAGCTGTATCACAAACCATCATGGCAGAATAATTCTGAGATTTCTTCCCACTTAACCTGTCAGTCCAAGCCATTTATGTGATGAGCTTGCTGTTTGCCAGTTATGCTGCTATTTTAATGATCTGCAAATACGTGCCTCAGACCAGAGCCAGCTTAAGACTAAGTTGTGAAAGAGGCCAAACTTGCTTTGCTGCTCAGGAACCCAAAGCCCTAGGTACTCATGGCCTCCTTTTTTTTTTTTTTTTTAAGATTTTATTTTTAAAAACGATTTTAGATTCACAGCAAAATTAACAGAAAGATACAGAGATTTTCCCTATGCCCCCACACGTGCATAGCCGCGCCCATTATCAACAACCCCCATGGAGTGGTACACATTGCGATCGGTGAACCTAGGTTGACACATCATAGTCAGCCAAAGCCCATAGTTTACACCAGCGTTCATCTTGGGGTTGTGTATTCTGTGAGTTTGGACAAATGTATGATGTGTATCCATCATTATAGTATTATACAGAATATTTTCACTATCCTAAAATTCCTCTGTGCTACATTGGGCAAATTCTATTTTTTTTTTAACATCTTTATTGGAGTATAACTGCTTTACAATGGTGCGTTACTTTCTGCTGTGTAACAAAGTGAATCAGCTATACATATACATATATCCCCATATCCCCTCCCTCTTGCGTCTACCTCCCACCCTCCCTATCCCACCACTCTAGACGGACACAAAGCACCGGGCTGACCTCCCTGTGCTATGTGGATGCTTCCCACTAGCAATCGGTTTTACATTTGGTAGTGTATATATGTCCATGCCACTCTCTTACTTCATCCCAGCTTACCTTTCCCCCCACCCCCTGTCCTCAAGTCCATTCTCTACATCTGCGTCTTTATTCCTGTCATGCCCCAAGGTTCATCAGGCCATTTCTTTTTAGGTTCCATATATATGTGTTAGCATACGGTATTTGTTTTTCTCTTTCTGATTTACTTCACCCCGTATGACAGACTCTAGGTCCATCCACCTCCTACAAATAACTCAATTTCGTTTCTTTTTATGGCTGAGTAATATTGCATTGTATACATGTGCCACATCTTCTTTATCCATTCATCTGTCGATGGACACTTAGGTTGCTTCCATGTCCTGTCTATTGTAAATAGTGCTGCAATGAACATTGTAGTACATGACTGTTCTTGAATTATGGTTTACTCAGGGTATACACCCAGTAGTGGGATTGCTGGGTCATATGGTACTTTTATTTTCAGTTTTTTAAGGAACCTTCATACTGTTCTCCATAGTGGCTGTATCAATTTACATTCCCACCAACAGTGCAAGAGGGTTCCCTTTTCTCCACACCCTCTCCAGCATTTATTATTTGTAGATTTCTGATGATGGCCATTCTGACCAGTGTGAGGTGATACCTCATTGTGGTTTTGATTTGCATTTCTCTAATGAGTAGTGATGTTGAGCATCCTTTCATGTGTTTGTTGGCAATCTGTATATCTTCTTTGGAGAAATGTCTATTTAGGTCTTCTGCCCATTTTTGGATTGGGTTGTTTGTCCTTTTGATATTGGGCTGCATGAGCTCCTTCTGTATTTTGGAGATTAATCCTTTGTCTGTTGCTTCGTTTGCAAATATTTTCTCCCATTTTGAAAGTTGTCTTTTCATCTTGTTTATGGTTTCCTTTGCTGTGCAAAAGGTTTTAATTTTCAATAGGTCCCATTTGTTTATTTTTGTTTTTATTTCCATTTCTTTAGGAGGTGGGTCAAAAAAGATCTTGCTGTCATTTATGTCATGGAGTGTTCTGCCTATGTTTTCCTCTCAGAGTTTTATAGTGTCTGGCCTTACATTTAGGTCTTTAATACATTTTGAGTTTATTTTTGTGTATGGTGTTAGGAAGTATTCTAATTTCATTCTTTTACATGTAGCTGTCCAGTTTTCCCAGTACCACTTATTGAAGAGCCTGTCTTTTCTCCATTGTATATTCTTGCCTCCTTTATCAAAGATAAGGTGACCATATATACATGGGTTTATCTCTGGGCTTTCTATCCTGTTCCATTGATCTATATTTCTGTTTTGGGGCCAGTACCATACTATCTTCATTACTGTACCTTTGTAGTATAGTCTGAAGTCAGGGAGCCTGATTCCTCCAGCTCCGTTTTGCTTTCTCAAGATTGCTTTGGCTATTCGGGGTCTTCTGTGTTTCCATACAAATTGTGAAATTTTTTGTTCTAGTTCTGTGAAAAATGCCATTTGGTAGTTTGACAGGGATTGCATTGAATCTGTAGATTGCTTTGGGTAGTATAGTCATTTTCACAATATTGATTCTTCCAATCCAAGAACATGGTATGTCTCTCCATCTGTTTGTATCATCTTTAATTTCTTTCATCAGTGTCTTATAGTTTTCTGCATACAGGTCTTTTGTCTCCTTAGGAAGGTTTATTCCTAGGTATTTTATTCTTTTTGTTGCAATGGTAAATGGGAGTTTCCTTAATTTCTCTTTCAGGTTTTTCATCATTAGTGTATAGGAATGCAAGAGATTTCTGTGCATTAATCATGTATCCTGCTACTCTACCAAATTCATTGATTAGCTCTAGTAGTTTTCTGGTAGCATCTTTAGGATTCTCTATGTATAGTATCAGGTCACCTGCAAACAGTGACAGCTTTACTTCTTCTTTTCTGATTTGGATTCCTTTTATTATACTTTTCTTTTCTGATTGCTGCGGCTAAAACTTCCAAAGCTATGTTGAATAACAGTGGTGAGAGTGGGCAACCTTGTCTTGTTCCTGATCTTAGAGGAAATGGTTTCAGTTTTTCACCACTGACAATGATGTTGGCTGTGGGTTTGTCATATATGGCCTTTATAATGTTGAGGTAGGTCCCCTCTATGCCTACTTTTTGGAGAGTTTTTATCATAAATCGGTGTTGAATTTTATCAAAAGCTTTTTCTGCATCTGTTGAGATGATCATACGGTTTTTCTCCTTCAATTTGTTAATATTCTGTATCACATTGATTGATTTGCGTATATTGAAGAATCCTTGCATTCCTGGGATAAAACCCACTTGATCATGGTGTTTGATCCTTTTAATGTGCTGTTGGATTCTGTTTACTAGTATTTTGTTGAGGATTTTTGCATCACTATTCATCAGTGATATTGGCCTGTAATGTCTTTCTTTGTGACAGCTTTGTCTGGTTTTGGTTTCAGCGTGATGGTGGCCTCGTAGAATGAGTTTGGGAGTGTTCCTCCCTCTGCTATATTTTGGAAGAGTTTGAGAAGGATAGGTATTAGCTCTTCTCTAAATGTTTGATAGAATTCGCCTGTGAAGCCATCTGGTCCTGGGCTTTGGTTTGTTGGAAGGTTTCTAATCACGGTTTTAATTTCAGTGCTTGTGATTGGTCTGTTCATATTTTCTATTTCTTCCTGGTTCAGTCTCAGAAGGGTGTGCTTTTCTAAGAATTTTTCCATTTCTTCCACGTTGTCCATTTTATTGGCAAAGAGTTGCTTGTAGTAATCTCTCATGATCCTTTGTATTTCTGCAGTGTCAGTTGTTACTTCTCTTTTTTCATTTCTAATTCCATTGACTTGAGTCTTCTCCCTTTTTTTCTTTATGAGTCTGGCTAATGTTTTATCAATTTTGTTTGTCTTCTCAAAGAACAAGCTTTTAGTTTTATTGATCTTTGCTATTGTTTCCTTTGTTTCTTTTTCATTGATTTCTGATCTGATCTTTATGATTTCTTTCCTTCTGCTAGCTTTGGGGATTTTTTGTTCCTCTTTCTCTAATTGCTTTAGGTGTAAGGTTAGATTGTTTATTTGAGATTTTTCTTGTTTCTTGAGGTAGAACTGTAATGCTATAAACTTCCCTCTTAGCACTGCTTTTGCTGCATCCCATAGGTTTTGCGTCATTGTGTTTTCATTGCCATTTGTTTCAAGGTATTTTTTTATTTCCTCTTTGATTTCTTCAGTGATCTCTTGGTTATTTAGTAGTGTATTGTGTAGCCTCCATGTGTTTGTATTTTTTACAGATTTTTTCCTCTAATTGATATCTAGTCTCATATCATTGTGGTTGGAAAACCTGGCCTCCTTTTATCAAGGTCTGCTGTAGTTATTTTCCCCCCTCCCTTTTACCTCACAGTTTACCTTTCCCATGTTCTGTTTCCAGTACCTGTGAAAGTTGAATTCTTCTTAATCTGATATCAGAGGTAATAGACATTTAGTTGAACTATCACAAGAATTTTTTGGGTCCCAGATTTTCATACGTATGGATTATTTCATCTTTATTTTTGTGTCTCCTATAGATTCACGTTCTAAAAAAAAAATGTAGCTATCAAGCCAACTGCATATACTAAGTAATAATTAATCTGTTTTCCCATTTTTAATTAACCCGGGACTTAAACAGCTGCCAGATAGAGCTCCTTATCAGTATGAGATATAAGCAGTGTGACCACACTGAGATGATTATATCCAGTGAAAATCAAGGAAATTTCCAACCTTGCCATATGCGTATGGAGAACTTCAATTAGGCTTTAAAAATAGCAAAAATTTGCTCTTGAAAATCTATGTTCCTCTGTTTTAAAATACTTCTTTTTATGAGAGCTAGGCTAAGAACTGCTGACTTAACCCAAGTCATAGCTCTTGGGTTAAATTTTAGAGTAAAAATTCTTAGGCGTTCTCAAGATCTAGCAGGATGATACTTTTTTTTAGGCTCAGCATCTTAGCTGAGTGTTCAAGAAGCAGTTTACCATAATGCACAAATATTTGCTTGTAACTGATAAGTGGCAGGAATTAATAGGCCCAAGAGAAATAAGTTTCTGCCCTTTGCCTCAATGAAATGACAACGCAGGGAGAGCAGACTTTAAGCATTCCTTATTTAGGAGTAGTTTCTGGTTTCTAACCTCCACCACTGAAAAAATGTGGAACAAAATCTATGACCAAAGAAAATAATGAGGAAAATGAAGAATACAGCTAGTTTGCCTATAGAAAAGTTTAGTCATTGTTTATCAAGAAAGAACCATGGTGCCTTCCTCTGAAAACTCTTCCATTGTGCTTTATAAGAGGTTTAATTTCATTCTTGGCTAGGATTTCATTTAGCATTGCTACAAGACATATTCATGTGACTTTTTTTCTATCTTGTCAATTAATTTGCAGAGAGACAATCTTTTCTACCTGAAGCTTGATATATGGGAATTGAAACACTATCATATCCCAACACTGCTTGATCCTTTCAGATTTATTATCCAGATATATCATATTGCATCATATCACATCACACTGTGACTCAAAAATAGCTTTTTCGGTAAGTAAAGACTAGGCTCTTCAGCCTGACTTAGGAGATGGAGTATAATTAAACCTTACCTCATGCCCTTTAATTTGTAGTTAACTTTCAAGGATTAATTTAAGTGCTACTTCTTCCAAGAAGACTTAGCTGCTGGCACTAGCTGGACATGAATGCTTTTTTCTGTGAACCCTTATGTCATTTTGAAGTCCTCTTATATGCTGCCTTAAATCAGAGCCACGTACTTATTTTATTTCTCACAATAGATGATGGACTCCTTGAAGTGAGGGCCTTTTTACAAGTTTATATTCACAAAGGGCCTAAATTAGAGCTTTACAGAGAGGGAGTCCTAGATTACATGTACTGATTGAGTGAGTGAATGAATTCAGTCCTTAGTTCTCAATATTGGGGAATCAAAATACATATTTCTCTTAGTGTTCAGTGTATTGTGAGCCAATGACTTGGGCCATAAGACATTTGGAAAAAATGATCTGACTCTGTTGGAAATGGAGATGGGGCTAATGAGGGCATTTAAAATTTTTTTGTTTTGTTTAATAAAAAAACTTGCCAAAAACAGTGGGAAGGAGAGAGAAAAGTTTCCATGGCAACCTCCAACGCTGTACCTCTGAAGATTCAGTTTATACACTTAAAAAAATGTGCCTTCATTTATTCTTCCCATGGAGACTGGGACTTAGTTAGCTGGTAAAAAGTTTTATGGAGGAGGTTTCAATGATACCTGTCAATTTAGGGAAAGGTAAAGAGGAGAGAAACTTTATCATTGCTGGTGAAATGTACTCAGACTTGTGCACTCTTTGATTTACCAGAATAAATGTATATGAGTGATGGGGGTGGGTGAGGTGGGGTTCATACCTAGTCCAGAAGGAAGATGACTAGGCTGACCTGATACAATGTCTGTCCACATTGCACACCTCATCACACTGTTAGCTGAAAACAAAAGAAACCGTAGTAAAATAGAGTTATATGGATCATCAAATGCAACTATTTGGGGGTGTAGGAAATCTATGAATTCAATAAATCAACAGATTTTTATCAAGAGAGGCAGGGGGATAAAGCTTGAAGTTAAAGTTAATTAAAAATCTTAACTGCTCTGACATTTGGTAAGCATATGGAATTGAAGAAGTTACCTAATTTTCCACAAGCCTATGTTTGCTCATGTGTATAGCAAGGGCAGTACCTACCCCAGTGGGGGTTTTGTGACATTTGAAAGGTCAGCACAGGACATGGCATACGCTAAGAACTCAGAAAATGTTAGATGATGGTGGTGATGGTGATGGTGGTGACAGTGATGGTGATGATTTCCTTCTGTGAATAGCACGATGTTATTCATCTAGAATTCAACAAATAAACTCTTACATAGGAATTGGCCCCAAGGAGATTGTGATTTAACCTGGGATATGTAACAGTCACATGTTGCAAGTTAAATAGTAATACAGTCCAAACTGCTTAAGACAACATCAAGGCCCCTGACTCTGTCTCCTACCACCCCTCTCCTGTTCATCTCCTGCTACGATTCCCAACACAAGTTGATATCAACACACGAGCCATACCAATTACTCTCCACCCTCTGAGCCCATCAGCACCCAGCGATCATTCCTCCTGCCTTTACACATGTCACTTCTCCTTGGCGTGCCCTTCCCCTCTTCATCTACTTGCTGACCCATCCTTCAGGCCTCAGCTTCTTTGAAACTGACCCTAAATACAAGGGGCACTTGTATTTATGTCTTTTAGGTAGCATTTCTTTCCATCAACATTTACGATGCATGTGCCAGCCAGTGAGATAGGCACTGGGATACAAAGCCTAAGAAATCATGAGATCTACCCTAAGGACTTTTTGTTTTGGTTTTTACTATTTTGCTTGCCCTTAACAGACTGTTGTCACATTTCTTTATCCCTTTTATCTTACACTAAAGGCTGATATAAGGTCTGACATGTAATAGGTAATAAAGGCTGACAGGGTAAAATAAACAGATGGAGCCATATAGTGCAGAGAGCACTTAAACCAAAGAAACTGTCAGTGGTAGGAAGAAAGGAGGATTCTTATTATTTAAATAAGTTAGGTGGTAGGAGCTGGAAGTTAGGTAGACAGAGACCCTGATTCCAACAAGGTTGTACTCATTTTGAAGGGATGATTGCTAGGATACTTCTTTCTCACAAACAAGTGGGCACACTAAGTCTGTGTTGCCTCATTTAATCTTATAAGCTTATTGGGAAAAGGGGCACAAGCCAGTGGCTGCAGAGGGACAGTTATTGCATGTATTTGAGTGTGTCTTGATTCTCTTTCAAAGCCAATTTTGTTTTAGAATATTCATTGTTTTTATAATCATGTAGAAGTTATTCCTCTATTTGTGTAGGCCATGTAGGAGTGAATAAAATTAAAAGTCACTATTTTTATGCCCAGTAAGTGATTGAATTGCACTTTAAACAAGGGTAAGCTTCCTAAGTAGAGAGACATGACCCAAGGTCGGGTCCCAGTATTTGAAACACCAGATGTCTGTCTGTCTGGGGAAAAAGTCTCCTACAGAGAGGAGAGGGTCTTACATCTTTGATTTTTTTTCCCCCTTGGGTGATGTTTGTTTATTTCTTTCTTGTTCATTTGTACAAAAATATTTATTGAGCCTCCAGGCTGTTTAAGGCACCATGCTAGGCTCTCGGGCTGGAGTGGGGCTAGATCAAATCTGTACAGAGATATTTAATGTAGATGATCAGAATTTCTAAAAGAGGATAATAGCAGATATAGGCCTAGTCCCCAGTGTATACCCTGCCACAAAAATCTATTCCCCACCCATCTTTTCCAACCCCCAAAGCAATTTTACACCAAAGCGGTGACCTATTTTGAACCTGAGTAGTTGGATGCATTTACCATTCTACAAAACTCTGTGTGAAAAAAGTATTCTGTTGATTAGAGTTGTGAGAAACTCTTCCTGGCAGCCAGGAGTCAAAATAGTGGCATCCCTTTTTTTTTTTTGGTCTCCACTGCTAGACAGAAGAAAAAAAAAAAATCATTTTCTTTTCTCCCTTCCTCAGCAAAGCTGGTGAAGGAGGCCTGTCATTTGCTATAAACAGAACTCCTTCACTCCATTCTCAAGGAATCTTAACAAGTGTCATCTAAGAAGGGCCTAAGGAATGAAACTCCAGGAAGCTGCTAGAGGCAAAAGCACCAAGCTCCTCACTGCAGAGCTGGCACCAAGGTCCCACCCAGCTCAGGGGAGTTACTGCCATTGGAAATGTAGACTAGCATACCTCACTTTCTCAAAAGCAGGTATGGGGCTGACTATTAAATCCACAAGGAGACACTTTTATCATAACAATTGACCAACTGCCACATGGACATAGATGTTAAAGGAAACATTCTTCCCACCAGGTTACTTGGTTGATCGAAGTTATCAAAATGGTACTACTAGGGACAAAGGGCTGAGACTTGGTGATAGAACTTTTTGTTGTAAATTAACTTAACCTCCAAATACAACTGGCATTTCCTTTTTTAAAAAAAAGTCTTTCATATGCTCTTTTTACTGAAGATTACTGTACTTGATCCCCAGAAGAACTGATGATCATCAGGACACAAAAGTTCATGGAGGGCTTCCCTGGTGGCGCAGTGGTTGAGAGTCCGCCTGCCGATGCAGGGGACGCGGGTTCGTGCCCCGATCCGGGAGGATCCCACATGCCGCGGAGTGGCTGGGCCCATGAGCCGTGGCCGCTGAGCCTGCGCGTCCGGAGCTTGTGCTCCGCTACGGGAGAGGCCACAACAGTGAGAGGCCCGTGTACCGCAAAAAAAAAAAAAAAAAAAAGTTCATGGAAGGGAAGTTGCCCAGGGTTATCGAGTTAGGAAGTGCTGGAGCTGGAACTCTCCCCTACATACTTTATATTCTAGGACTCCTGTTCTTTTCATGCCTGTCCAGATGTGTTGACTTATGAATGTAATACTGCTTATAACCTGTTATTGGTTTGAAGAGTTTCCAGCAGGGCTTCTTAGAATCAGGGGGGATATTTAATACTACTGATGAAGAGTTAAGCATGATTTAAGACCATGTAGCAGAGACGAGCTGATTTTTTTAAGACCATGTAGCAGAGACGAGCTGATTTGATCATGGGATACAACAAACCCAGGAATTTTACCTTCAGTTGGCATGTGACTATGAAATAATCATACCCTTTATTGTGTGTTTCCCAAATCATTTTACTTTATTAACGGTTGTACTTTCAAATGTTGAGTTTTTACATTGTTATTAATATAGTATGATTTTTAAATTACTACTCTAAAAAAATATTTACTGTTGGCCCTTCTCATATCAACTGCTCTTGCCATGGATTTTAGACCATCTCCAAAACTGTCTTTCAAACTGGCAAAACACCATCCAAAAGACTCTCATTTTTACAATCAATGCTAATTGTTGCCAGTGGAACCATGTTTCATGTTTAGTCCAGATAATATTGACGTGTGGTCTAATTCAATAGAAATGGAAAAATATTTTTTATCTTTTATATTCAATATATTTTACTTGGTTTTGGTGAAATAATAAAGGAAAAATTGGTGGGGAGCTTAAAATTTCAATGGGAGAGGAAAGTATACAAACAACTAATGAAAATATAAGGCTGAATGAAATACATTTTGTCTTATAGGTAAATATATTGCTGTGGGAGCAAAAGTGAAAAAGCAATTAAACTTGACAGGAAGACTGGGGAAAGTTTCACAGAAGTATGATGTCTGAGCTGGGCTTTCATGGATGAGTTGGATTTTCTTCTATATAGGAGTGGATGCGGGGTCACTCTGGGCTGAGAGAATATCAAGGGCAGGCAGAGGTAGAGGACTGTGAAAGTATGTTTAGGAAACCACATGTGGTTAAGAGAATTTGAAATATGACTAGAGAATTGGAATAAAAGTGAGGAATGTCAGGGCATGAAACAGGGCAACAGTAGTAGTGATATTTAGATACATAGGTTTGCCAGATTTCGCAAATAAAAATACAGAATGATCAGTTAAATTAGAATTTCCGCTAAACAAGTACTTTTTTAGTAGACGTATATCAGAAATATTAGATAGAGCATACACAAATCAAAAATTATTTGTTGTTTATCTAAAATTCAGATTTAGCTACCCATCCTGTATTTTATCAGACAACACTATGGGTGGAAGGGGAATTAAGGGAGCTGCAGGTGGAGGGTAAGGAAAGGACACAAGAGGGACACTATGACATTTTAGTTTGATGAGTTAAAATTTCACACCTGGGCGTCACCCCCTTATCTATCTCAAAATGTGTAACAACAAGAATGGAGGAGCCTGGTAGCTCAGAGGAAGCTGGTCTGTTTGATATTACGCAATTCTAAGGGCAAATTCAGAACGTGGCAACCTCTCAATTGCATTTGAATGCCACCAGAGAGCAATCAGTGCCACTAAATATTCAGGTGGACAAAATGTCTTGGCCAGTTGACATCAGCCAGCATCTCTTGATCACCCCAGGTACCCCAGTGCTTGCACAGTGGGTTATGAATGAGGTAACCACACTGACAGAGTCAAAGCTAAGTATAGACCCAATAGCAGGTGTTTCTTCTCATAAGGCTGTTATTTATGTGTCTCCAATAAGTAGAATATATGGATTCAAGAACTTAGGGGTAGAAGTAGAGTGGCCCTGCTCATGGTCACTCTCAGAGACCCATCTAGGTAATTTCTGTTTTCTGTCCCCAAACTTTAGGCTCTGTGGGTCTAAGCAAGGGTCAGCAGCCCAGGGCCAATGTACCAAATCCTACCATCAGCCTGTTTTTTCATAGCTCCATGAGCTAAGAATAGTTTTTACATTTTTAAAGGGTTATATATTTAAAAAGAGAAATATGTGACAGATACTAAATGGGGCCTTAAAGGCCTAAAATATTGACTCTTGGACCCTTTAAAGAAGAAGTTTGCTGATCCTTGATCTAAAGGTCCTGAGTCCCAGAGAGGAACAATACTTCTTCTAGTGGGTACGGTAAGAGTTCCACTAAACTTGAAGTTACAACTGCCACTAGATTGGATACCTTGTGCTTGTAGGTCAGCAGGCAAAGTGGAGTGATTGACCTTGATTATCATGAAGAGATAGAGTTGTTGCTACATATTTTTGGCAGTTGCTGGGGCATCTCTTGTCAGTCTCATGCACATTTTATACTGGAATGTGCAGGTGCAACCATGTTCTGAGAAGAGCATGGTAACCACAGACTCAGATCCCTCATAGATGGGGGCCTCCCTGCCGGGCAAGCTAGCAGTCCAGTGGAAGTGCTGGATGAGCCAGCAGGGGAATCCAGCATGAGTGATGGAGAAAGGAGATGATAAGTATCAGTTCCAGCCATGGGATCAACAGCAGCAGCACTAACCCTTCTCTTATAAACTTTCCTTGACATTGTGACCAACTGGAATCCTGGATAAACATTGTCTGGAGAGAGTGAAGTTCATGTGAGAAGCAAGTGGATCTGAGTGGTGCAAGGGGTGGATCGTGGTAGATGCACCAGTTATCATTTACCAGGCCGGTGTGCCTACCTGATGGTGTCTCAATCACAGCTGCCACTTCTCCTGAGAATTGCCCTTGGTGGTACAGGAGCTGCCTCACCTGGGGAGTTACATCCCCCCCCCCTTCTTCCTAGGAGCAGCTTATTGATAATGATTAATGACATGAGGGAACAAAAGGCCATTTATCCTGCTACAAATTGGAACCAACTCTGTAGTGCACTTAATTCTCCAGGGCTCCTTATGGCATTGAGCTGAAGCTAGTCTCTAGCTGAGCCCACATTCTTGTTTTGCTTTGGTTTGGTTTCCCCTTATCCTGTACTGCTTACCTCATTTCCTTCTCTTAAAAGGTCGCCCTCAGTAAATCAATTTCCCACAAATTCTTGTTTTAGGTTTTGCTTCTAGGACCCTGAACTAAGGCTAAGTCCTATATGATCTGATCACTGCATACCTGGCTGATAATTTCACACTACTTTTTCTCCTATGTATTTGATTCCAGCAGTGCTGGCCTCCTTGCTGTTTCTTGATATGCTAAGCATCTTCCAATTTTAGGGTATTTATACTTATTCTTCTTTCCACCTTAAACTCTATTCTCTTAATGTCAACTAAGCTCACTCCCCCACTTCCTATCTATATCTATATCTGTATATCTATATCTACACCTACACCTACACCTACATCTACATCTACATCTATATCTATATCTATATCTGTCTATGTCTATATCATCTGTTTATTATTTTGGCCATGATGGTAGATTACTGTATCAATGATACCCAATTAATTTTATGCCTATCAGTATCCATGCCTTTGAATAGTTCCCTCCTAAAATGAGTCTGGGTTTCGTCCTATGACTGGCCTTGATCGATTGGACACCAACACACTGACACAAGCAGCAACCTCTTAAGTGCTGGAACATTGAAATTTATCCTTTCGAATGCTGTTACCAGCATATTTAAAGCTTGGGCTGGTCTGCTGAAGAGACCATGTAGAGGTGTACCAAGGTTCTCTGGCTGACAACCCCAGATAACCAACAGATGTGTGACTGGGGCCACATAGGACCATCCAGCTCCAGTCGAGCTGCCACGTGATTACAGCTTCATGGGGGACTCCAGGAGTGACCAGCCGAAAGCTGCGCAGGTGAACCCAGCCCAAACTGCAGAATCTTGAGCAAACAAATGGCTGTTACTTTAAGCCTCTGATTTTGGGAAGTTTGGTTACATAGCAATAGATAACTAACTGATAGAGCTGTAGCATACTTATTTGGAAAATATATATTCCTTATGTGATCATTCCCAGCACCTCTACTGCAGCAACCCTAACCCTAGCCGGTGTCATCTGTCATTTACTTCTCTCCATAATCTAATTACCTAGGAAATCAAGTGATTTGCTGCAGATTCTGACTTGCAGCCAGATTCTTTCACACCTCTCTTTCCTTAGTTTCCTGAGGGATCTTAACTATTTTCATTCTACCTTTTTGTCCCCCGCTGCATATCTTTTCCCTTGATCTTGTGTTATTTCTCAAGTTTCTTCCAGCTGTGTTGACCATACAGAGTTAAAAGACACTCAACGGTCAGAGGAGTAACTAGCTAAACTCTTCTAGTCCAGATGTTTTATCTTTAAAATGGGGAGGTTGGGATGCATTTATGTTCTTGGTCATCCTCAACCAGGTTCAATATTTAGTCTTTAACCCATCTGGTAATTTTCCTATCTTTTCTATTTCTGCATTGCTTTTTCTTGAAGTCCATCCAGTTAAACTTTAATTTCATGGGTATAGTGTTCTGTTTGTTTAATTGGAAAAAAATGAGCTCCAGAGCTATTAGACATAATTTTGAGCTCTGGTTCTTCAGGATTCAAAGTTGTTATACAAGGCTTTTTACTAACAAAGCTCAGCCCCAGTTTTTCAATTTATATAATGATATTTTCCTTCGTAGATTTGTTGGTAGGATGCAATAATGAAAATATAGAGTTCCTTGGGCAGCTCCTATAAGACAGGGTAGGCAATAAATAAATGGTAATCATTATCGTCATGATTAATAATAATTTATAACAAGGTGACTCTCTCTCAAGCACATTCTTCCAGCTAAGTCTGAATTTATTGATCTATACTGATACATTTTGAAAAAGTGTTTATGATTTATTTCTCTGATGTTTTATGGAAATTGAATGCACTGGAGAACTAATGATAATAATTCCTAGTAATTATTGAGCACACATCACATGACAGGCACCATTCTAAACATTTTACATATATTAACTTGTTGAATAGTCACAAGAACCCTGTTAGAGAACATACTATTCTTCTCCCTCTTTTACAGTAGAGAACACTAGATGTGAAAAGGTCAAGTAACTTGCTAAAGGCAGCTCAGCTGGTAGGGGCAGAACCAGAATCTTACCCAAGTGAATGTAGTTCCAAATCTATACTCGTAAACACCATTCAGCTATGTACTCCTGCCTTTCCAGGATTCATTAACGTGAGTGATCGATGGATTACTTCTGCCACAAACACCAAATTTCTTATTAAAGTTGTTTTTTTCTTTGTCCTGCACACAGACTCTCATTTATCATTTATACTGTTTTTATTCTGATTTCAGCTCAATGGGTAATCACCTTTTTCTCAACATCCATGACTAATCTTACTCTGTGGAAAATGAAATCCATCCCTGCCTTCTCGTCTCTCTCAATGACAGGAGGAAACATCTGTCATTAGAGAACTCTTTCTACTTGAATTATAGAATTGAGAGTACCTTAGAGATCATCATCTAACCTTCTTCCTAAATGTGCAAAGAAACTGAGTCCAAGAATGATTTTCTTAATGTCATTATTTTATTCAGTCATTCATTCTTCCATTCAACAATGGTTGAATTCTCCTAAGAACCAGTTTATACTTTACGCTAAAACAAATTGCTTCCCCTAGAGTTGCGGGGAACCTCAGTTGATACCCTAGGAGTTGAGGGCAGCCGAGAGCTCACAATCAAACACTAAGAGGACTGTCAGGTTGCCATGATTTCTAAAATACTGATGTCACATTTTAAACAAAATGACTCAAGGAACCTTCCCCAAGCATTGTTGGTTTCCCTCCTCTAAGTTGTTTTAAGGCCCTGAGTCGTATCGTATTTCTAACAAAACATTTTTACTCAAATCTTAGTTTTTTTAAAAGGACATATGTCAACTCATCATACTCTCAGGGCAAAGTCACTTCTCACTTTGATCTGTTCAGTCATTTATATTGAGTTTTTAAAATGTATGCCATTTTAGTTAACCTGTTCTGTACTTGAAATTGCTTTTCAGAAGAAGGAATAAGTGACCATTTCAAACTGAGGAAGAACAATTTCATTTTAAACAATTCTCCACAGGTCAGATCATTTCAGAACTCCTGGAATCCAGTTGCCTATCATTACTACAGTTAGTTGAAATTCTCCATAGAGGAGTTTCTACCCATGGCATAATGGGAGGGACTATAAGGTTACAGACATATCACTTTCTTCTTTTTCCCAATACAAAACATTTATTTGCCTTCAGTTTAAAATTTTGAAGTTATTTTTCAAGATCCATCATCCTTGGTTTGCCTGTAACAGAGTTGTTATGGGAATATCATGGGATAATTTAGTGCTATCAAGGCATTCTTACTATGTAACGATACATGCTGGGGATTACTGTGCGCTGGGGATTGTGCTAGGTGTCTGAGATACAGAGATGAAAACAAGGCAAAGGGTTAAATAGAGTGAAGAGAACTAAACATTTTGGATCATTTACTACGGGGGTCAGACATGGTGTTGGACCCTCTGTATATGCCAGCTCATTTAACTTTTTAACACTGTGGGGTATGTATCCTTCTGATTTTTCAGATACAGAAACTGAGGCTCAAAGATGCCAACAAAACTAAGCTAAGATCATTCAGCTTAATAAATATGGTGGAGGAGAAATAAAATATCATGTAATATAAGTTTATGGGTCTGAATTCTAAAATAAAATTATAAACAAATGATCTAGGAACTTAGGAAAGCACAAATTGTTCTTTCTGGGGTATTGTTCTAAGGTAATATTTTAGTTGGGCTTTGGGAGTTGTATGAGAAAGAGGTGGGACTAGTGGACTTTCTGATTGAAGAAATGGAATAAAGAAGTTCTTGAAAAGACAAAAGTGCATGAGACAGGGAGTAGTTAGGCATTTCTAAGGTACAGAATATGTTGCAGAGCAGAGTGGGTGTAATAGATGCTGTTAATGTATCAACCCACATCCTTAAGTTTACCTTTGCTTTCACAGGAAGCTGTTGTAGACAATTTCCCAGTTTAAACACTTGAGACTCTTTGCTTCTCCACCTGGGGATTTTGTCTGGCAGCAGAGGCATTTGCTCAACTGCAGATCGGTGCAACTTGGGTGTGTTTGGGGGTTAACAACCCCAAGAGTGACCCTCAACCAATGGAAGAAGGGAGTCAGTGGTTAACGTTTTGGTCCCTTGGTGGGGAATCCTGAGGCCTACTCCCCACAGTTTCACAGGAGCCCTCCAGTAGAATTGAACTGAAGCTGCCTGGCTTTTTAATGCACACTTCAGGGTCTTTTCTCACTTCCCTGTCCTTCGTTCTTCCTTAGAGCATCTCCCAACTAAGTTACTTTTACCTGAGTCCTTGTTTCAGGGTCTGCTTTGTGAATGGGTGGGACCCACAATAAGAGGGCAGGGAAAGTGGAAAGCAGAGGAAGAGGTAGGTAGGTGTACCTCCTTGGATGCTAAGAGACATGGACTTTAACTTGAAGGAGATGGGAAGTCACTAAAGGCTTTTAAGAGGAAAATAATATCAGATTTTAATTTAGAAAGATCACTCAGGCTGTGTGGTATAGGATGCAGTGGAAAGGTTAAGGTTGACCAGGGAGACTATTTGGGGAATTTTTGCAGTCATCCAGTGGGCCTCAGTTTGAGCCATTGGTGTAAGATTGATGACAGATTGAGACTTTAAAGGTAGTATATAAAATGGGGTTAGTACATGTATCAGTCAACATATCAGCAAGAAATAGATGTATATTCAAAATAGGCTAATTTAAAGAAGGTGTAATAAAGGACGACCTGTTTATAAAAATGTGTGCAGGATGAAGCAAAACCACAAAAGATTGTATCCCAAGGCAGGTCAAAGCAGAGGAACTTATACTACCCTAGGCCCAAAAGGATACTGCCCGAGGAATGGTTACCAGAGTGTAAAGGAGAGAGTAGTACAGACAAGGCCCCTCGAGAGGAGGGTTGACCAGTCCTGAGGCTGAACCGGTCCAAGGACACTCCACGGGGAGGAAGCTGGAGGAAGGAATTCCCGGACTTCTTTGTCTTCGCTGTGGTATCCTGATGCAGCTCTCCGCTGGCCAAACCAATTGGAAGCCAGACGGCACAGTCACATGTTGATGTAGACCATACAAATCAGCCACCTGGGACTGAGGCCAAGGAGGTCAAGGGTAAAGTGTGGATCTGGAAGGCAAAAGAAAGATAACACGCACTGTCCGGCAGCAGGACCTAGGGACTGGAAAGCAGAACAGAACGATTTAGGACAAGAATTAAAGGGAAAAGAAGGGAAGACCCTGCATGCCTCGCAAAGGCATTCTTAGTGGGCTCTGTAGTGGTCTCCCATGTAGGTAAAATGTGGATAGTGCACGTGGGTGGGACAAGGCGGCACGAGCACTGGGAAGAAGTAGGCTGGCAAGAGTGTGAGGCTATGAGATGGGAGATGGGACCAATGTCATGACTTAGTCCAAGGATTGCTGGGTCTAGATGGCCCAAAACTGCTGCCTTGGACTAAGTCAAATGTCTCTAAAAGTTACATTTTTTTCTCTGAAAATTACGATTAGAAACGACACTTTCACAACCCACATGTCTACTACTCAGCTGTGACACACATGTGAACACACACACACACATACACTTGTGATGTTGGAAAATACATTGGTTTTGATAATATATCAATATTAAACATCTGGTGACAGGTCCTAAGAAAGTAGAATATTCCTCTTCTTCATGGTTGCTCGAAGACCGGGAAACAGCCATCTGCAACTTTTTCATGCTATTAATGTGAATAGTTCAACTGTATGTAGGTGGGAAACAGGACTAAAGTCATGCTGAAGGGGTTTCCGAGCAATCAGTGCACTAGCAAAGACTCCTGCATTCCTGGGGAACAGAATCCATCAGAACCAGGTCTGTCTCAACTTGCATGACAGGCAGTGTGTCTGAGAAAAAGCCTTGGTCTTCGAGTTAGAGAAGCAGCGTTCAAGTCCTGACTTTACTTCTTACCTATGTGAGATTTAGCCGATTACACACACCTTCAATTTCTTATCTGTAGGATTCAGAAAATGAGTCTTGCTTACTTTTTGCAATTGCTATGATAAGGCAATGTATGCAAAAGCATAATTGTTTACTTCATATTCCTATATAAAGAACTATAGTTTTGTTTTGTTATAACTTCCCACTGAAGGGAGAGAGTTCTGTGTTCCCATGACCTGTACACTTTTAGAGGAATATGGTAGATTCTGGGTGGAAACACTGTTATGAGCATGGGCTATTTGTTCAGATGGATTTGGGTTTTAAGCCAGGCTCCTCCACTTATCAACTGTGCAAATCTAGGCAAGTTCCTTAAATTCCACTCAATTTCCATATCACTAAATTGAGAATAATATATTCATGTCACAGAATTATTGCAAGAGTAAATTAGATAACACACAGAAGGGAGTAGCATTCCCCACAGATAGTGAACACTCTGCTAGTGGTAAATATTATACTTCATTAGCTGGGTTAGCTTCTTTTCTACTTCTCCCACCCCTCTTTCCCAGCTCTCCCTCCTCCCTTTCCTCCTCCTCCTGCCTGAGACTGAACCCTCAGGGATGCTAGGGTGACTATAATATGACCCTGGACCTAGAGATGTATCTAGAAACTTTACATATGTTGGTCCATTTTATCCTCACAAGAACTTTAGATATTTTCCCCATTTGACCCATGAGTAACCAAGGCTCAGAGAGGTTATGTAATTGCCACAGAGTCACACAGCTGATAATTGGCAATGCTAGAGTTTAAACATGGATTTTCTCATCTCCACAGTTCTTTCTACATCTCCATTCTGGCTCAAGCACAGTTAAATGTGATAATGTAGTAAAAGAAAACACTTTGTAATATTTGAAGTGATACATAAATGTGAAATACTATTATTATTGCTATAAACTATGAAAATTATAACAATGACACTGCTGGCTTGGCTCAGAGGCCCTTAACACATAGTCTGACTCGCACTCATCAGGCAGGTGAGGCTGTTTGGTTCTATACTGACCAGCAGGGTGGACTCAGCAAAAACTACAAGGGGACTGTTCAGTCTTCCCTGTCTTTTCAGGCATAGGGAGGGACAAGTAAGACACCCAGCAGTCTGTTTCCTCCTCACTGTGCAGTTAGTTGGGAACCAGCTGTGAGTGGTGGGGGAGTGGGTCCACATGTGACTCAGGGTGTGGTTTCCATTGACAGGCAAGGTGGTTTCCAGGAATCTCAATCCCGGAATAGTTAAGGAGAGTAACAATGGGAAGCATACAGTATATCCGGCTTGATAACCAGGGTACGGGGATGGCCCATCGCCTGGGTCTATAAAAGCCATTTACTGAGCTGAGAACTTAGCTGAAATAACAATTTAAGGATCCAATTAGCATGACAGCTGGATTTTTAATTCTTTTTTTTTTTTTAACTTCTTCACAAGTGAGCTGACTTCTAAAAGAACAATGACCTATTTTTAATCTCTCATGTTACTGGCAGAGGAAAAATTCCGGTTAAAGTGCGCTAGACTGTCATTGGTAGAGATAATGAAGGAAGAAAATGGGAAATGTCTGAATAGAGATCTAACCAGGGATCTTTGATTAGTTTTCACCCCTTCTTGCCTGCCTTCCATCCCTCCTTTCTTCCTTCTTCTATTATTTCTCTTCCTTCCTTTTTCTATTGAGAAACAATAAGAAATGTTTTCAGGAGAGAGGTGATTTTTTTTCCTAAGACTAGGGGTGATACTAAAACTTCTTTGTGGTTAATTCAGAAGGCCCAGAGAAGGTCCATGTGATTAACTCTGTGACGTTCTTAGAAGTCTTAATCATGTGAAGATTTTTTTTCCTCCAGGGCATTATCTAAAATCCAGCAAAAGAATTTGAACGTTTTCCTTGGAAGCTTCTTATATTCACCTACCTTCATGCCTCCTACTTTTAAGTTCATTTAAGCAAATCTACCATTTTGTGCAAAGTTCCATTTAACCTATAATATTTTACAATGGGCTTATTTAATCTTAAGTGAAAAATGGAAAAAAAAATGCCATTGAGATGAGACTCACAAGCAGATCTCTTCTGTGAAGTTAATTGGAGTTGGGGGCATTCCCAGTCATTTAATCTATCTATATACCTAATTTATACATATTGATTATCTATAGGTATATATACACACATATCAGAATATCAGCTTTATTGCTGAGCACATGGATGCTAAATAACAGCTGCTTTGTTCTGAGCATTTATTATGTGTTAGGTTCTGTATTAAGAGCATCATATAAGTGATCTCAATTAATCCTCCAGTGATCTTGTAAGATCTATATCATTATTGCATTTTAGAAAAGAAGAAACCAAGGGTCAGAGAGGTTAGGCAACTTTCCTAAGTCAGAAAGTGGCATTTTTCATATCAGGATTAATTTCACCCCAAGTTCTTTCAAATATCCATGCTGATATTTCCCCCTCAGTTTTTTTTTTTTTTTTTTTTTTTTTTTGCGGTACGCGGGCCTCTCACTGTTGTGGCCCCTCCCGCTGCGGAGCACAGGCTCCGGACACGCAGGCTCAGCTGCCATGGCTCACGGGCCCAGCCGCTCCGCGGCATGTGGGATCTTCCCAGACTAGGGCACGAACCCGCGTCCCCTGCATCGGCAGGCGGACTCTCAACCACTGCGCCACAAGGGAAGCCCCCCGCCCCCCACCTTTAATTTTTATTAGAAGACTGTAACTTCCCATTGAATAGCTAAGTAAAGTAAACATAGAAGGCATTGCTATACTTGTTATACAAATGAGAAAACAGTACCAGAGATTTTAAAGTGATTGGTCCACAGCAGTACCAGAGAATTCAGAGACTGTTCTAAGGTAAAGTGAACAAATCACTACTATAATGAATCATCATATTTATCAAGATATTTTTTTAAGTTAAAATAAAGGATCTTTTTTCTTTGCCCAAGAAAATTCCCTACAGGGAAAGATGATTTTTAATGAAAAATATAGCAATTAATGCAAGGGAAGTGAAACATAAATGCTTTTACAGGATTGATGACTATCTTCTATCTGCTCTGAAACTATAGAGAGCTTTCATTTGTATTTGTATAACCTGCTTGGTGTACCTCTAACTTTGCTTCAATGAATAGGTTTTACTTCTTGTAATTGTAACTTAAGATCATCATCAACAATGTTTCCACTCCCATTTCACTGCAGGAAGCCCCAACAGTTCTCACTACCAATAGGACTGTGTATCCTACAATAAATTTCTGTAGGACTCCAAGGCAGGTTGTTAAGATACCAACCAAATCAGTGACAGACTAGATGTAAGAAGTCTTCATGGCAACTCTGAAACTTAGCTCCAAGTCTTTCTTCCCACCTCATCCCAGGTTCCACCATGGTACAGTTTCCCCAGATCTTATATCACTTTGGTATATTGACTGAGCACTGCCACAAATGGATCACAACCTGGATTTTTTTCTTCTGGCCCTTATTGTGAAAATGCACAATTCACTTGGATTTGTTTTTAAAAAAAGGTTGTCTGATCTTGTCTGGAGCAGAGCTGTTCAGTAGAGATATAATGCGAACCACATGTATAATTTTCAACTTTCTGCTGATGACATTTCTTTAAAAGTAAAAAGGTAAGGTTAATTTTAATGATTTATTTAACCTAAAATACCACATACCATATGTAACCAGTGTAAAAATTATTAATGAGATATTTTACATTCTTCATACTAAGTTTATGAAATATGATATGTATTTACACTTTATAGCACATCTCAACTTGAATGAATCACATTAAAAATGTTCACTAGTCACATGTGGCTTAGTGGCTGCCATAATGGACACAGTGCATGCCTAGACTTTGCAATAATGGATATATAAATGGGTTTTTGTACAAGGAAAACTTGCATTAAAGACTCTGTCATGGAAATTTCAATTAAAAATAATTAAGGGGCTTCCCTGGTGGCGCAGTGGTTGAGAGTCCGCCTGCCGATGCAGGGGACGCGGGTTTGTGCCCCGGTCCGGGAGGATCCCACCTGCCGCGGAGCGGCTGGGCCCGTGAGCCATGGTCACTGAGCCTGCGCGTCCAGAGCCTGTGCTCCGCAACGGGAGAGGCCACAACAGTGAGAGGCCTGCGTACCGCAAAAAAAAAAAAAAAAAAAAAATTAAGAACCAGTCTGTTAAATATTTATTCAGTGCCAACTATGCATTATACTAGGTGCTAGGGATGTAGTAAAAGTGAGGTTGTTAGAAAGGAGTATAAAATATAGCTTTCCCATCATTCCATCTCTAAGGAGCCAAAATACCCCTAAATGACTACAGTGGGAGAGGGTAGGTAGGACAATGTAAACTAATATTACAAAGGAATTTCTTTTAGTACTCATTTTTCTATCCAGTGGGGAGAGCTATTTTATTTTATTTTATTTTTTGGTATGCGGGCCTCTCACTGTTGTGGCCTCTCCCATCGCGGAGCACAGGCTCCGGACGCGCAGGCTCAGCGGCCATGGCTCACGGGCCCAGCCGCTCCGCGGCATGTGGGATCTTCCCGAACCGGGGCACGAACCCGTGTCCCCCTGCATCGGCAGGCGGACTCTCAACCACTGCGCCACCAGGGAAGCCCGGGAGAGCTATTTTTTATAGCCAGGACATTAATGAAGTCACTCTCCCAACAGCATTCCTTCTCAATCACCCTCCCCCAACCCAAAGAACTAAACAATGTCCCTTCCATTGGGACAGCTTCAGGATAAGGAATTCAGAGGCAGAGGGCAAGATGCCCTCAGAACATAACATGCTCAGGGAGAGATGTGAAGACCTAGCACTACACAGAGAGAAAATCTGATAATTGCTGTCGAGCCTTTTACCAGCTGTGTGATACAATGGAAAAATGCTTCTGTATTTTAAATCTAAACTTTGGAAATTTCTGACGGAGAATAAAATACACTGCTGTCTTTATTCAATAATGGCCTTGATATAAGAAAGTGATACCCCTGTGTAGCTTAGCATGAGATGAGGTCAATGTGGGGCAAATTTAGAAATTAAACGAAACTGGAAGGACCACTCAGCCAGATGAGACCCTCCTGGGTTAAGGGCTTACTTTTCAGTAGCTCTTCATAGGAAAGACTCTAGGATGCTAAAAGAGGACGTCTCTGCATGCCTTTTATAAGTCACAATATAGTAAAATCCTTCTAAGTTCTAGTTTCAGAATGCTCTTTTACTGTATCCTCTACTATAATCCTTATTTATTTGATTCTTTTCTCAATAGTCTGAGACCCTTCGGGGCAGGGTCTATGTCTTCTATATCTGTGTCAACAATGCCTGCTACATAGTTAATGTACAGTAAACACGAATTACTGAATAAGCTGCCATTCTTTTTGTTGTTGTTGTCTTTGTAAAGTCATGACTTAAAGAATCTCTTTGGACATTGTTATAGACAGACATAGACCTTACCTGACAAAGTCGTGATTCTCATCCCTAGGACCACTTAAACAGAGCCTTGCATGGGAAGCTGCTTAACAAGACTTGTTTCTTTCTGGTGGGCTATGAATTACACTGATAATCCACATAGGATGGCAAAAAATGTTCATAGAAAAAAATACCAAATCAAGTGCCAAATGGATGGAACAGATAATACATGAGTTCAAAGGCAGGAGAGATCAGTGGGGGCCCTGTTGGTCAGGGGGTGAGATGTGAACTGGACTCAAGAGAAGGGGTGAAACATGTACCATCATAAGCTGGAAAGTCATCAAGCAGAAAACCAGAAAGCGTTGCTTGTTGTTTTTATTTATGGGCCAAACATCCACTTTAGGGAGCCCACGTGGCCCTTTCACAGCATAGATAGCCTCAGTCTGGTCTTAATGAGGCTGAAAGAATTGGCTTCAGACACTAGCTCAGGTTTTCTTCCCTAGCATTTTCCATTCTTTAGAGGAAGTGGGAAACACACTCAGTTCTCTGAACTCTGGAAGATACCATGGGTATTGCTATAATTCAATAAGGATTATTAGTGAAAAGAGAAATAAAACAGTAGAAGTAATAAAACACAATGATAGCCCAGTACCTGGAGACAGAAGTGAAACTAACCAGAAATTGTATAGCTTTTGATTCATTTATCAGAGCACTTTTGGATTCAAAGCAGGAACCGCTCCTCCCCCCGCCAAAAAAAAAAGTGAGAGAAGGTTAATCCATATCTAGAATCCTTTAATAAATAATAAATCATTTTTAATGGAATGTGAGAGACTTGTTTCTTGCTTGCTTTTCTTTTGTTTGGCAATTCACCAGAGACAAAACCCTATCAATCCATTCTAATGACTTCTTGGTTTATATGTTTAATTTGTCCCTGATGTCATATTAATAGTGGATTTGAGGGATTATATTATTTGTAAGAAAATGTGCAAAGAGAGAATAAAAATACCTTCCACTGTCTAAAAATGAATCTCTACTGCTTAAAGAATCTAATTTTTTCTTCCCTTCCCTTCCTCCCTCCCTCCTTTCTCTTCACCTTTTCTCCCTCTCTCCCTCCCTTACTTTCTTCATCTGTTTTTCCCATTGTTCTCTGTTTTGGTTTGGTTCCTTTTATTTGTTACAAGACAGTGATGTTGTTCAATCATAACAGAGAATTTAGTGTCTTTCCAACTTTTAAATTACTCTTCAAAAAGATTCAGATATTATTGATATATCATGTAATATGTCATTTAGCTTAAAAAATACAAAAATCTCCATGCAATTAAGTGTTCTATATAGCGTATTAGACCTCATGTTATTCACAAGAATCTCTGGATTCTATCTAGCTCCACTGCTGTGAAATTTCACTTTGTGAAATTGACAAAAGCCCTTAGTCTCTCTGTGTTCAGTTTTCCGCATCTGAATGTAAACGAATGTCTTGAGAACCAAATGCAACTGTATCTGTGAAAGTGCTCTAAAGCTTATTGAGCACCTCCGTCTAAAGAAGATTAACAGTCATATAGGGTATATATCTGAGTTTATAGGTGGGATAATGTCTTTGATTTTGTCACATTTATTTATTACTGTTTCGCTTAAGAATCAATATATTTGTTCAGAAGTTAAAGTTCTTTGTATAACTGAGTCTGTTTCTTGCATTCCTGTTAATATAATCAGTGGATTTGGAATTTTCATAGAGAAATAAACCACTAATTTCTTTTTGATGAACTATGTGGCTTAGGCAGTTGGTTTATCCCGGTTGTTGTCTCAATATACAAAAATTTTCAACTTATGTACAAGGAAGAAGAAAATGAATTGCTTATAATCCCATACCGCTCTTCACCACAGTTAACATTCTAGTGTGTATCTTCTGGTAAATATACTTATGTATATGCATGTATACATATATGAATACATATTTATGTAGCATATAAATGTATAAATTATACATAATATATGTAAGCCCATGTTATATTTTTATATAATACATAAATGTATATGTTAGACATATTACATATTAACTTATATAATAATGCATATAAATATACATATAAATAAAATAAATGTATAAATAAATAAATGTACAGGCATGCATATTTATATGTACAAATATATGTATAAGTATGTATGAATATACATTATAAAATTACCACGAATATCAGTCATTTAATATATTCCTCTTAGTTATTTTACTTACATATATATGTTTTCTAGTTCTATGTTACAAAAACGGACTGTGATGAACATTCCCATGGCTAAATTTTACAGGTAATAATTTTTTATGCAATGCGCTATTTTCCCAGTCCTGTTTAAGTCACATTTTAAGCTGTGCTGCCTCTCTTTACATCATGGAGCTAAAACCAAATGAAAGCACATTTTGGCGGGTTTGACCCTATTCATATAAAAAGCCCTGAATCCTACTCCTTCCTGTCTTCGTTCTTTGATTCCACTCTGCTTTTACCATCCTCACGCCTTCTTGGCTTTATCTATCATTCCTGATCCCCAATTTAGCTCTTGGTCTTGACAACAGATCTGGCTTCTTTTGTCTAGTTTCAAACCTTGGCATTCTCCTCTGGATGCAGCTTACACTCCCCAACGGCTTCATTCCCTCCTGACCATTCTGGGAAACTGTGAAGCTCAGTCAAGGCTGAGCTTGGCTGCTCTGTTCAGGCTGGCTGGAATTTAAATGCATGGCAGGGATCGAGTATTTAGAGCTGGAGGTTGTGGTCAGATTACGGAGGTCTTGAGTGCCAAAGTGAAGGGTTTAGACTCTTTTCTGTAGACATTGTGGCCCCAATTAAGGTTTTTAAACAGAGTGTGCTTTAGGGACATTAACTTGGTATTTGTGTGTAAAGTAAAACAGAGGGGGAAAGACCAGAGATGAGAGGCAATCAGAGTGGACCGAGTGATGGATACTCCGGGTCTATAATAAGATAGAAAGAGAGGAAGGGAGGATGTGACAGTGTTTTTTTTTTTTGCTTTTTTGGTTTTTAATAAAACTGGTGGGACTTGTAAGCCACATGGATATTAGTAGTAGTAATACTATAAAAAATAATATTATAAAGATCTTACTATGTGCTAGGTACCACACTACATATCCTACAGGTATTAGCTCATTTAGCCTTTTCAACAATCTGAGGTGAATACAATTATTTTCCTAATTTTGCAAGTGAAGGAACAGAGGGTTAGAAAAGTTAAGTAACTTGCCCACGATCACATAGCTTAAGTGGCCCTTCTAATCCACATTTCTCAGGTTTCAGTGCCCATGCTCCTCCCTGAGTTCAACTGGAAGATAATAACAGAAATGACGAACGTGGAAGAGGACAGCATTGCTGCTTGTGAATATAAAGAGGAGGGATTTCTTAGGGGAAATCATTATTTTTAACTGTAACTAAAACTTCAATGACTGCTTCTGATTTTCAGGATAGAATACTTTTTATCCTTTAATGACTAGGATAATTATCCCGTCCTTACCCTCCTTTCCCCAATCCCTCACGGAGCTTCCATTCTTGTTTACATGGAATTGAGCAGCTTGCATTGTCAGAGCTTTGCCTAAATTGTGATTGCAGAATTAGCCTCCTGCTATTATAACTCTGGTGTTGTGAAATGAGATCTCATGATACAGTTACAGTCAGCCAGTTGACGCTGATACTTTTCAGTTGCTATTTCTTCCCATACAAATAAACCTGCTGCCAAACATATTTATTAGATCCTGGTATAAAAGCATCTCTTGAGTTTAATCCAATACATTGCATTAAGTTATATGTCAAGGTGACAGCAATTTTGTCACTGAAGGGTATGATCATATAGGAGACCCTGGGATTGTCTCTTAGGTAAGCACAAACCCTGTTCTAGGTTTGTGAATGTAATAGAAAGGATCCCTTCTTTTTTTTTTAACATCTTTATTGGAGTATAATTACTTTACAATGGTGTGTTAGGTTCTGCTGTAGGGCAAAGTGAATCAGCTATATATATATATATATATATATATATATATATATATATATTTCCATATCCCCTTCCTCTTGCCTGTCCCTCCCACCCTCCCTATCCCACCTCTCTAGGTGGTCACAAAGCACCAAGCTGATCTCCCTATGCTATGTGGCTGCTTCCCACTAGCTATCTGTTTTACATTTGGTAATGAATATATTTCAGTGCTACTCTCTCACTTTGTCCGAGCTTACCCTTCCCCCTCCCCATGTCCTCAAGTCCATTCTCTACATCTGCATCTTTATTCCTGTCCTGCCCCTTGGTTCATCAGAGCTTTTTTTTAGATTCCATATATATGTGTTAGCATACAGTATTTGTTTTTCTCTTTCTGACATACTTCACTCTGTATGACAGGCTCTAGGTCCATCCACCTCACTACAAATAACTCAATTTCATTTCTTTTTATGGCTGAGTAATATTCCATTGTATACGTGTGCCACATCTTCTTTACCCATTCATCTGTCGATGGACACATAGGTTGCTTCCATGTCCTGGCTATTGTAAATAGTGCTGCAATGAACATTGTGGTACATGACTCTTTTTGAATTATGGTTTGCTCAGGATATACACCCAGTAGTGGGATTGCTGGGTCATATGGTAGTTTTATTTTCAGTTTTTTAAGGAACCTTCATACTGTTCTCCATAGTGGCTGTATCAATTTACATTCCCACCAACTGTGCAAGAGGGTTCCCTTTTCTCCACACGCTCTCCAGCATTTATTGTGTGTAGATATTTTGATGATGGCCATTCTGACCTGTGTGAGGTGATACCTCATTGTAGTTTTGATTTGAATTTCTCTAATGATTACTGGTGTTGAGAATCCTTTCATGTGTCTGTTGGCAATCTGTATATCTTCTATGGAGAAATGACTGTTTAGGTCTTCTGCCCATTTTTGGATTGGGTTTTTTGTTGTTTTGATATTGTGCTGCATGAGCTGCTTGTATATTTTAGAGTTAATCCTTTGTCAGTTGCTTCGTTTGCAAATATTTTCTCCCATTCAGAGGGTTCTCTTTTTGTCTTCTTTAAGGTTTCCTTTGCTGTGCAAAAGCTTTTAAGTTTCATTAGGCCCCATTTGTTTGTTTTTGTTTTTATTTCCATTTCTCCAGGAGGTGGGTCAAAAAGGATCTTGCTGTGATTTATGTCATAGAGTGTTCTGCCTATGTTTTCCTCTAAGAGTTTGATAGTGTCTGGCGTTACATTTAGGTCTTTAATACATTTTGAGTTTATTTTTGTGTATGGTGTTACGAAGTTCCAATTTCATTCTTTTCCATGTAGCTATCCAGTTTTCCCAGCAACACATATTGAAGAGGCTGCATTTTCTCCATTGTATATTCTTGCCTCCTTTATGAAAGGTAAAGTGACCATATATGCGTGGGTTTGTTTCTGGGCTATCTATCCTGTTCCGTGGATCTATAGTCCTGTTTTTATGCCAGTACCATACTGTCTTGATTACTGTAGCTTTGTAGTATAGTCTGAAGTCAGGGAGCCTGAATCCTCCAGCTCCGTTTTTCTTTTCTTTTTTTTTTTTAAAGAAGATGTTGTGGGTAGGAGTTTATTAATTAATTTATTTATTTTTGCTGTGCGAGGGCTTTCTCTAGTTGTGGCAAGCGGGGGCCACTCTTCATTGTGGTGCACGGGCCTCTCACTATCGCGGCCTCTCTTGTTGCGGAGCACAGGCTCCAGACATGCAGGCTCAGTAGTTGTGGCTCACGGGCCTAGTTGCTCCGCGGCATGTGGGATCTTCCTGGACCAGGGCTCGAACCTGTGTCCCGTGCATTAGCAGGCGGATTCTCAACCACTGCACCACCAGGGAAGCCCCCCAGCTCCGTTTTTCTTTCTCAAGATTGCTTTGGCTATTCAGGGTCTTTTGTGTTCCCATACGAATTGTGAAATTTTTTGTTCTAGTTCTGTGAAAAATGCCATTTGGTAGTTTGACAGGGATTGCATTGAATCTGTACATTGCTGTGAGTAGTAGAATCATTTTCACAATGTTGATTCTTCCAATCCAAGAACATGGTATATCTCTCCATCTGTTTGTATCATCTTTAATTTCTATCATCAGTGTCTTATAGTTTTCTGCATACAGGTCTTCTGTCTCCTTAGGAAGGTTTATTCCTAGGTATTTTATTCTTTTTGTTGCAGTGGTAAATGGGAGTTTCCTTAATTTCTCTATCAGAGTTTTCATCATTAGTGTATAGGAATGCAAGAGATTTCTGTGCATTAATTTTGTATCTTGCTACTTTACCAGATTCATTGATAAGCTCTAGTAGTTTTCTGGTGACATCTTTAGGATTCTCTATGTGTAGTATCATGTCATCTGCAAACAGTGACAGTTTTACTTCTTCTTTTCTGATTTGGATTCCTTTTATTTCTTTTTCTCCTCTAATTGCTGTGGCTAAAACTTCCAAATCTGTGTTGAATAATAGAGTGAGAGTGGGCAACCTTGTCTTGTTCCTGATCTTAGAGGAAATGGTTTCAGTTTTTCACCATTGACAATGATGTTGGCTGTGGGTTTGTCATATATGGCCTTTATAATGTTGAGGTAAATTCCCTCTATGCCTACTTTCTGGAGAGTTTTTATCATAAATCGGTATGGAATTTTATCAAAAGCTTTTTTTGCATCTATTGAGATTATCATAGAGTTTTTCTCCTTCAATTTGTTAATATGGTATATCACATTGATTGATTTGCATATATTGAAGAATCCTTGCATTCCTGGGATAAACCCCACTTGATCATGGTGTATGATCTTTTTAATGTGCTCTTGGGTTCTGTTTGCTAGTATTTTGTTGAGGATTTTTGCATCACTGTTCATCACTGATATTGGTCTGTAGTTTTCTTTTTCTGTGACATCTTTGTCTGGTTTTGGTATCAGGGTGATGGTGGCCTCGTAGAATGAGTTTGGGAGTGTTCCTCCCTCTGCTATATTTTGGAAGAGTTTGAGAAGGATAGGTGTTAACTCTTCCCTAAATGTTTGATAGAATTCGCCTGTAAAGCCATTCGACCCTGGGCTTTGTTTGTTGAAAGATTTTTTTTTTTTTTTTTGTAGTACGTGGGCCTCTCACTGTTGTGGCCTCTCCCGTTGCGGAGCACAGGCTCCAGATGCACAGGCTCAGCGGCCATGGCTCATGGGCCTAGCCACTCCACGACATGTGGGATCTTCCCAGACCTGGGTACAAACCCGTGTCCCCTGCATCAGCAGGTGGACTCCCAACCACTGCGCCACCAGGGAAGCCCTGTTAGAAGATTTTTAATCACAGTTTCAATTTCAGTGCTTGTGATTGGTCTGTGTATATTTTCTATTTCTTCCTGGTTCAGTCTCTGAAGGTTGTGCTTTTCTAAGAATTTGTCCTTTTCTTCCAGGTTATCCATTTTATTGGCATATAGTTGTCTGTAGTAATCTCTCACAATCCTTTGTATTTTTGCAGTGTCAGTTGTTACTTCTCCTTTTTCATTTCTGATTTTGTTGATTTGAGTCTTCTTCCTTTTTTTCTTTATGATTCTGGCTAATGTGTTATCAAGTTTGTTTATCTTCTCAGAGAACCAGTTTTTAGTTTTATTGATCTTTGCTATTGTTTCCTTCATTTCTTTTTCATTGGTTTCTCATTTGATCTTTATGATTTCTTTCCATCTGCTAACTTTGGGTTTTTTTGTTCTTCCTTCTCTAATTGCTTTAGGTGTAAGATTAGATTGTTTATTTGAGATGTTTCTTGTTTCTTGAGGTTGGATTGTATTGCTATAAACTTCCCTCTTAGAACTGCTTTTGCTGCATCCCATAGGTTTTGGATCATCGTGTTTTCATTGTCATTTGTTTCTAGGTATTTTTTGATTTCCTCTTTGATTTCTTCAGCTATCTCTTGGTTATTTAGCAGCAAAGTGTTTAGCCTCCTTGTGCTTGTAATTTTTACAGGTTTTTTTTTCCTGTAATTGATATCTAGTCTCATAGCATTGTGGTCAGAAAAGATACTTGATAAGATTTCAATATTCTTAAATTTACCAGGCTTGATTTGTAACCCAAGATGTGGTCTCTCCTGGAGAATATTCCACTTAGCCCTTTAGAAGAAAGTGTATTCTGTTTTTCTTACATGGAATATCCTATAAATGTCAATTAAGCCCATCTTGTTTAATGTGTCATTTAAAGCTTGTGTTTCCTTATTTATTTTCATTTTGGATGATCTGTCCATTGGTGAAAGTTGGGTGTAAAAATCCCCTACTATGATTGTGTTACTGTTGATTTCCCCTTTTATAGCTGTTAGCATTAGCCTTATGTATTGAGGTGCTCCTATGTTGGGGGCATAAATATTTACAATTGTTATATCTTCTTCTGGGATTTATCCCTTGATCATTATGTAGTGTCCTTCTTTGTCTCTTGTCATAGTCTTTATTTTCAAGTCAATTTTCTCTGTTATGAGAATTGCTACTCCAGCTTTCTTTTGAATTCCATTTGCATAGAATCTCTTTTTCCATCCCCTCACTTTCAGTCTGTATGTGTCCCTAGGTCTGAAGTGGATGTCTTGTAGACAGCATATATATGGGTCTTGTTTTTGTATCCATTCAGTCAGTCTCTGTCTTTTAGTTGGAGCATTTAATCCATTTTTATTTAAGGTAATTATTGATATGTATGTTCCTATTACCATTTTCTTAATTGTTTTCAGTTTGTTATTGTAGGTCTTTTCCTTCTTTTGTGTTTCCTTCCTAGAGAAATTCCTTTACCATTTGTTGTAAAGCTGGTTTGGTGGTGCTGAATTCTCTTAACTTTTGCTTGTTTGTAAAGGTTTTAATTTCTTCCTCAAATCTGAATGAGATCCTTGCTGGGTAGAATAATCTTGGTTGTAGGTTTTTCCCTTTCGTCACTTTAAATATGTCCTGCCACTCCCTCCTGGCTTGCAGAGTTTCTGCTGAATGGTCAGCTGTTAAGCTTATGGGGATTCCCTTGTATGTTATTTGTTGCTTTTAATATTTTCTCTTTGTTTTTAATTTTTGATAGTTTGATTAATATATCTTGGCATGTTTCTCCTTGGATTTATCCTGTATGGGACTCTCTGAGCTTTCTGGACTTGATTGAATATTTCCTTTCCCATGGTAGGGAAGTTTTCAACTATAATCTCTTCAAATATTTTCTCAGACCCTTTCTTTTTCTCTTCTTCTCTGGAACCCCTATAATTCAAATGTTAGTGCATTTAATGTTGTCCCAGATGTCTCTGACACTGTCCTCAATTCTTTTCATTCTTTTACCTTTATTCTGCTCTGCGATAGTTATTTCCACTATTTTATCTTCCAGGTCACTTATCCGTTCTTCTGAATCAGTTATTCTGCTATTGATTCCTTCCAGATATTTTTAATTTCATTTATTGTATTGTTTGTCATTGTTTGTTTGCTCTTTAGTTCTTCTAGGTCCTTGTTAAATGTTTCTTGTATTTTCTCCATTGTATTTCCAAGATTTTGGATCATCTTTACTATCATTACTCTAAACTGTTTTTCAGGTAGACTGCATATTCCCTCTTCATTTGTTTGGTCTTGTGGGTTTTTACTTTGCTCTTTCATCTGCTGCATATTTCTCTGTCTTCTCATTTTGCTTAACTTACTGTTTTGGGGGTCTCCTTTTTGCAAGCTGCAGGTTCATATTTCCCATTGTTTTTGGTGTCTTCCCTCAGTAGATGAGGTTGGTTCAGTGACTTGTGTAGGCTTCCTGGTTGAGGGAACTGATGCCTGTGTTCTGGTAGGTAGGGCTGGATCTCGTCTTTCTGGTGGGCACGGCCATATCCAGTGGTGTGTTTTGGGGTGTTTGTGAACTTAATATGATTTTAGGCAGCCTCTCTGCTAATGGGTGGTGTTTTGTTCCTGTCTTGCTTGTTGTTTGGCATGGGGCATCCGGCACTGGAGTTTGCTGGCTGTTGGGTGGAGCTGGGTCTTAGCATTGAGACGGAGATCTCTGGGAGAGCTCTCGCCGATTGATATTACGTGGGACTGGGAGGCCTCTGGTGGTCCAGTGTCCTGAACTCGGCTCTCCCACCTCAGAGGCTCAGACCTGACACCAGGCCGGAGCACCAAGACCCTGTCAGCTACACGGCTTAGAAGAAAAGGGAGAAAAAATGAAAGAAGAAAAATATATATAGTAATAAATTTTAAAAATTATTAAAATAAAAAAAAAGAGATCAACCAAACCAGTAAACAAATCCACCATTGATAACAAGCACTAAACACTAAATTAAGATAAACATAAAAATCAGAAACAAATCAATCACAGACAGCAAACCCCATGTCTACTATTGCTCCCAAAGTCCACCGCCACATTTTTGGGATGATTTGTTGTCTATTCAGCTATTCCAGAGATGCAGGGTACCTCAAGTTGATTGTGGGATTTAATCTGCTGCTCCTGCGGCTGCACAGAGAAATTTCCCTTTCTCTTCTTTGTTCGCACAGCTCCTGGGGTTCAGCTTTGGTTTTGGCCCCACCTTGGCATATAGGTCTCCCTCAGGCATCTTTTCCCCACCCAGACAGAAGGGGGTTAAAACAGCAGCTGGTTAGGGTGCTGTTGCTCATTTAGGCCAGGGTGAGGGAGGGGTACGATAGTTATAATTGGAACGTGGGGTGAGCCTGTGATGGCAGAGGCCAGCATGACATTGCAACAGCCTGGGGCATGCAGTGTGTTCCCTTGGGGAAGTTGTCCCTTGATCACGGGACCCTGGCTGTGGCTGGCTGAACAGGCTCCCGGGAAGGGAGGTGTGGATAGTGACCTGTGCTTGCACACAGGATTCTTGTTGGCTGTAGCAGTAGCTTTAGCATTTCATGCCTGTCTCTGGGGTCTGAGCTGATAGCCACAACTCATGCCCATCTCTGAAGCTCATTTAGGCGGTGCTCTGAATCCCCTCTCCTCTTGCACCCCAGAACAATGGTCTTTTGCCTCTTAGGCAGGTCCAGACTTTTTCATGGGCTGTCTCCTGGCTAGCTGTGGCACACCGGCCCCCTTCAGGCTGTGTTCACAAAGCCAACCCCAGGCCTCTCCCTGGGATTTGACCTCTGAAACCTGAACCTCAACTCCCAGCCCCTCCTGCCCCAGCGGGTGAGCAGACAAGCCTCTCAGGCTGGTGAGTGCTAGTTGGCACCAATCCTCTACGTGGGAATCTCTCTGCTTTGCCCTCTTCTCCTCCATGGCTCCAAAGCTTCCCCCCCACCCACCCCCGGTCTCTACTGGTGAAGGAGCTTCCTAGTGTGTGGAAACTTTTCCTCCTTCACAGCTCCCTCCCGGCGGTGCAGGTCCCATCCCTATTGTTTTGTCTCTGTTTCTCTTTTGCCCTACGCAGGTACGTGAGGAGTTTCTTGCCTTTTGGGAAGTCTGAGGTCTTCTGCCAGCATTCAGTAGGTGTTCTGTAGGAGTTGTTCCACATGTAGATGTATTTTTAATGTGTCTGTGGGGAGGAAGTTGATCTCCACGTCTTACTCCTCCACCATCTTGAAGGTTTCCCCTCCTCTTATATCGAGAGGATTCCTTCTTAAGATTCAGTTCCATTGTAGCTGCATATATAGTACAAACTTTTCCAGCTAGCTGTATCAAAAGTAAATAAATGAATCTTACAAAAGATTTAACTATCACAGTAAAGGTTTTATATCTCTCCTGGTTGGGAATAAGATGTATTTTAGCCAATTCTTCATCAACGCTACAGCCTGCTCTGTAAATAATTGGAGACTAGACCAAGTTATGCAATGAGAGAAGGAAAGGAAATAAATGGCATAGAGATTGGGAAAGAAGAAATAAAGCTCTTTTTGTTCACAATTGTCTATGTAGAAAATACCAAGAAATGGCAAAAAAAAAAAAAGAAAGACAAAACCCCACAAAAACTCCTTGAATCAATAAGCAATTATAGTAAGGCTGTAGGATACAAGGTTACTACACAAAAGTCAGTGGTTTTCTATACATCAAAAATGAGCAGTTGGAATTTGAAGTTGAAAACACAATGCCATTTTCATTAGCACTGAAAAAGGGAAGAAATGCTTAAGCATAAAACTAGTAAAATATGTACAGGATCTGTATGAGGAAACCTAGAAAACTAATGAAAGAAATCAAAGGTCTAAATAAATGGAGAGAGAGTCCATGTTCATAGATAGGAAGATTATTAAGACGTTAATTCTCCCCAACTTGATCTATAAATTCAATGAAATCTCAATCAAAATCCCAGGAAGTTATTTTGTGGATATCAACAAACTTATTCTAAAGGAATAATTTATATGTATTTGGAAAGGCAAGTGTCCCAAATAGCCAACATATTACTGAAGAACAAGAAGAAAATTGGAGAATTGGCTTGACCTGACTTCAAGACTTATTTTAAATCTATTGTAATACAGACAGGTGGTTATGGTGAAAGAATAAACAAATAGATCAATGGAACAGAATGGAAGTTGAGAAAGAGACCCATACAAATGATCTCTGACAAAGTAGCAAAGGCAAATCAATGTAGAAAGGACAGTCTTTTCAACAAATGGTGCTGGAACAACTGGACCTCCACATGCAAAAAACGGAACCTAAACACAGATCTTACACCCTTTACAAAAATTAACTCAAAGTAGATCACAAGCCTAAATGTGAAATGCAAAACTATAAAATTTCTAGAGGATAATATAGGAGAAAATCTAGTTTACTTCCGTTTGACAATGAGGTTTTAAATACAATACCAAAAGCACGATTACTGAAAGAAAATTCATAAGTTGGACTTCTTAAAAATAAAACTTCTACTCTGTAAAAGACACAATTAAGAGAATAAAGAGACAAACCACAGGCTGGGAGAAAATATTGCAGAACACGTATCTGATAAAGGACTTATATCCAAAATATACACAGAACTCTTAAAACTCAGCAATTAAACAGCAACAACATAATTATAAAATAGGCTGAAGATCTGAAAGACACCTCACCGAAGAAGATAAACAGATGGCAAATAAGCGTATTAAAAGATGCTCAACATCATATGTTATTTGGGAATTTCAAATTAAAACAATGATATACCACCACATACCTATTAGAATTACTAAAATCTAATAACCTGACAACACCAATTGCTGACAATGATGTAGAGCAACAGTAACTCTCCTTTGTTGTTGGAGGGGATGAAAAATGGTACAGCTACCTTGGAGGAGAGTTTGACAGTTTCTTGCAAAGTGAAACACAGTGTCTTACCATATGATCTAGTGATTACACTCCTAGATATTTACCCAAATGAATTGAAAATGTATACCTAAACAAAAGCCTGAACACAAATGTTTACAACAGCTTTGTTCATAATTGCCCAAAATTGGAAGCAACCAAGATGTCCTTCAATAGGTGAATGGATATATAAACTGTGATATATCTAAACAATAGAATATTATTCAATGATAAAAAGAAATAAGCTATTAAGCCATAAAAAGATATGGAGAAAACTTAAAGGCATATTGCTAAGTGACAGGAGGCAGTATAAAAAGTCTACCTACTATGTGATTCTAACTATGTGACATTCTGGAAAAGGCAAAGCTACAGAGATGATTTTAAAAAGGCATGAGGGAGAGGGATGAATAAGTGAAGCACAGAGCATTTTTAGGGCAGTGAAACTATTATCTATGACACTAGAATGTGCATACATGACATTACAGATTTGTCCAGACACAGAACTGTACAACACACAGAGTGAACAGTAATACATGCTATGGAATTTAGTTAATATTCAATAGTAATGTATCAATATCAGTTCATCAATGTAACACATGTTCCACACAATTGCAAGATGTTAATAATAGGAGAAACTGTGTAGGGAAGATGGAGAATATGGAAACTCTTTGTAATATCTGCTCAATTTCTCTCTAAACCTGAAATTTCTCTAAAAAAATGAAGTCTACTAATTGAAAAAAATACGTTTGTTAATATCACCAATGATATCATCAGGAAAGTCTTTATGTAAAGGAAAGCTGTCAAGCTCATCGTAGTAGATGTAAGAATTCCAAAATGTTAGTCTTTGCTTAAAGCTCATATTTTATTATTGGCAAGAAATGTTGTCATCTGTGTTCCTTGAAATGACAGGCTTGTTTCATTCATTTTCAAGAAAACTCTTGGAAAACACCCAAGTCTGAATAACCATAGTATGTCTGTTAGTTGTTCTTTCAAGTATAAATGGTGATCCATGAAAAAAGCATCTGGTAGAGCTCATAACTCAAATCACACATGTGCTTTTCTTCTTGAAAACATTATACTTTAGTATGCAGCAAAAATGCTTTATGTGTTCTGTCCATTTCATCACAAAATATTAAAAAGATGTACTCAATGATCAATATTTAATAAAATTGTTTTAGTACCCAATTAAGGGTATTTTTAAGTGAAACTGGCTTTTTAAATTCCAGTACTCTGAGTAGCTGTATATTGGAGGGTACTGCCTTGATTTGGTTTAAGTTACCAGCAGTCTCATCCCTCCCCCTCCCACCCCTCCATTCCTTTTGTACCCACAGTACAAATGTCAACCTAGTGAAAAAGGAAAATAACATTTTAGTATTATTATTAAAATAGTTTTGACCTCTAGATCTTCTGAATGGGTCTTGGGGTTAGTCCCGTAGGCATTGGTGGACCGCAATTTGAGAAATATTGGCTTAAACTTTGGCTCTGTAAATCTTTTATATCTTTTCAATGATTAAAAATGTCTTTAAGGAGATTTCAGTATTATTTTTTTTCTTTTAATTTCAGCAAAGGGTTGGGCTGAATAACCTAGCTCATCATCTGAATAACTAGAAAAATCCATTTGACTCCTTTAAAAGAAAAATCTAACCCTCATTTTGATAGTATTTCATTATTTACTTATCCTTTATTTTGTCTTTTTAGTTCTTTAAATTTTTCATATTTTTTTTTATCCTGTAGTTATCATTTTAACTGAGGTCAAATAGATCATCTTTGGTTGAACTTAATATGTAAAACTCTTAGGGCATAAATTAGGGATGTTCTAGGGACATTTGTATTTGTTTCTTGCCTAGAGCCAGCTAGTACTACGCATTGGGGACAATTTTTTTCCATTTGAGGATCCTGCTTAATGCGGGGGTGAGCACCATGTTGGCACCTGCTCTAGAACAGCTTCGCCTTCTCTTTGGCTTATTAAGCACAATTCAAGTTTCAGTTTACTGATTATCTTCTTCATTTTATTTCTTTACTTCGTCATGAAGCAACTGGTATTAACACGTTTATTTTTCTCTATTCAATAATCTATTCATATTTCATGAATGGGAGGCGATAACATTGGGAAGGAAGACCCTGAGCTTGCCTGGGCTGTGTTTTTTCATATTTCTTCCTTACTGCTGGCAATAGAGATCTTCATTGTTTTCACAACACTATTCCTAGTTTAAATTGTATTTTTAAATTTACCTGTCTAGAGCAATGCCTGGGACATAGCAGATTCCCAGGAAGTGTTTGTTGAATGAATTAATGAGTGAAGTAAAAACTTCTATCTACTGATAAAGTTATTGAAGCCAGTAACTGACTGCCTCCTAAAACCCAGAACCCTGACTCTCAGTTTTCCCCAAGAGTCTTTCTGCGCTTATTATCTTTGTATGCTCCTGTCGACATTTCAATTGTCTAGTCAATAGCCTTTGCTTATGAATGAGGTGAGTGTATCCCAGAGAGTGAAAATGGTTTGCCCATAGTCACAATGGCTGGTTTCTGGTAGAACTTGAACAACAAGGTCATACATAAACTTTCACTTCGCATAAGTCTAAGAGGCCAGAAACATTCCTAACTGATTAACATTAACCTTAAATGAGGAATGTAAACAGGCAGCACAAATTTGGGATTCATTTAGAGGCTGAGGCGATTTCCAGGTCAAGGTGTGAGTCAAGCAGAAAAAAGAAATTTTAGGAGTTGATTCTGAAACCCATTTAAAAAAAATTATCCTTTTCTGACCACTGAAAAGTTTATTCTTACTTATAAACTCTGGTCAGAGAATTTGAACTAAGTAGGAGACTAACAGACACCATTCAAAATGAGAACTACTTCTCCAATTTGTGAAACATAGCATTTAAGCAAATAACAATCTTTCACTGCTTGATTCTGGTGTAGGGATAGATATCCACCTCTCATTTCTCCGCAAAGCCTCTGATAAATATGACTCATTTTATATCTGTGACAGATGAGCAATATCAAACCTTAGTATCATTTGTGTGCCTTTGAAATCCCTCTCTGTGTTTCCCTTATCTTGTCAAACCTGATGCTTTAAGGATAGATCTTTCTCACCAGCCTTGTACAATTAAACTATGTAACAAGTTGGTTCCCAACTATTTAATTTTCTTTCTTAACATTTGCTTTAGAAATTGCTTATGTGTTAGGGCATTCATCAAACAAACCCCCGTTTTGACACCCACGTTAATATCAAAAGAGACCATTTAATGAGCAGTGTTCTTATCGAGAAAAATGAAGAACTCCTTGAATGGTAGAACAATCTAGATTGCACAAAAAGTGTAACATTACCTCTGGAGAGGAAGGGAGATGTTAGACACTGGAGGGCTTTGGGACCTGTCTGATGCATGGACGGGGCAGGTCTTCCTGCTGCTGTGGTCTTCCTGGGAATAGCTCCCTGTTCTGCTAATGCACTGGTACATGGGGTGGCAAAATCAAAACAGGTTCTTGTTTCGGGGAGAGATGAAGAAAGCTGGCCTCCTCCCCCATGACTCACCCAGTTAGCTGTGAGGTTGAAGGAGTCTTTTTTTAAGGCTGGGAGGAGAGTGGAGGAGGCAAGAAGAAAGCTCTGGAAGGCGCTGCAGAAGCTGAGTCTTTTTAATAGTGCATGGGAAGGTGTAGATATTGATTAGATGGAGAGTGGGTTTGCTAGAAAGCGTGCAGTTTGCAGAGAAGTGATATTTGGAGAAATGTGCACCTAAAATAGATTGTAGGGCACCTATAAGGGTTGGTTGACAAGAAATCCCAGAATCCTTCTGTGTTCATCCTTTTAGAGCCTGGGAGGTATCTAGAACAGGACGTGTAGCCTAATATACGCTCAATAAACAACAGCTGCAATTATTGTCATGGATCTCTTGGTGACTCACTCTGCTTAGGAGGTGCTGTGGCAAAAACAGCGAGCATGATTTTAAGAATCCAAAGGCTGCATGTATCCCACATGCCACCTCCTAACTGTTTGGTTATAGACAAGTCATTTAACATTTCTGGGGCCCAATTTTCTAATCTGGAAAGTGACAGTAATGCCTGTCCTGTTCATCAACATACTACACAGCATTGAAGGAGGGAGAGTGAGCTAATGACTATAATAGTGTTTTATTAAGAAAAAAGTATGAAGGATGGCAGTGGTGACAATGATGACGATGATATTCCTAGGGAATTCTGTGCTAAGGAAATTTCACATACATTATATGATGCATTCTCATAAAATAACTCGTGAAATAAGGTTTTTTTACAGCTAAGGAAACTGAAGCTCAGAGATGATACTCAAGGTTGAATTGGACAAGTAGGTGGTAGGATTAGTTTTCTAACTTATGCCATGCTGCCTCTGATTATTATTATTAGCAAATATTAAGATTTTACTATAAGCCAGGTGCTATTCCATGAGCTCTGTGTGTTTCACAACATTTAATCCTCACAACACTACCCCGAGGGCAAATTTAAATATCGTTATCCTCATGTTGCAGTTGAGGAAATAATATCATCACTTATTGCTATTCTATTCATTACACACGAGGCCAGCTCCAGCCCTTGGAAAGCTTTCTTCTAACTGGGTCACAGAGGGTTCCAGCTGCCCACCCACTACCGGCCCCACAGGGATTCAGGAGAAATGCTATTTATGTCTCCTGCCCGTCCCACAGAGCCTGGCACCCAGCTCCCTGGGGGAGGACTGCTCTTTGGAATTCCTGGCACGGTCTCCATTCTACTCCGCTCTCTCTCAGTAATGGCTGCCTTTACTTTGTCTTATAACTCAGGCACAAGCAAGCATGGCTCTTGGTTAGGGGTTGTAAATTGGTTACTGATCTGGTCAATGCCTCTGGCATCTCACACTTCAGAAAGGGGACCGGGGGTGAATTGCCAGTGGTAGGATCCTCACCTGCAGCCAGCCCTCTGGGAAGGATTGTTGGAAGGATTTCTTTACCTACATAGTCCAGGTTTTCTGTGCAGCTAGGTTTGCTGCCTGTCTCTGGGGCATTTTCTTCCCTTCTCTGCAGCCCCACTGGGCTTGGGGATCTGGTAACCTAGGAAATGACGGCGTGTGGAGGAAGGAGGCTTTGGTTGTGCTGAGCTGCCAGTGTGATTGTCAGCCTGGTGGGCTGACTCTGAGGTGGAGGGTGTGTGAGGGTGCTGTGAGCCCGCACGTCCGTGGTTGCTAGAGTGTTGGCACAGGGATGTGGGTGTGATTGCAGTGTGAGTGCTGCACGCTGAAGGTGATTGTCAGGCAGCTCAGATTTTTTCCTCTGTCTTTTTTTCTTCTATTTTTTCTAATTTATAGTAGGCAAAGAAATGCTCCTCTGCAACAGTGAGGTGATATTTTTGAAAAGGTTCCAAGGGGATGAATTATGTGCTGTCTCAATTCCTTAGTGTTAATTGATTCTCCAAGGCTTTGTGACTAATTCTTCTTAATGAGGGAGCCTGGGGTCAGGGTGAAACTTGGGAGGCCAGATTTGCCTATTTTTTTCACCATGAAAGGGATGCAAGCCAAATGCATCCTGGGGAAAGGTCACCTGAAGAGTCAACCTCAGTTTGTGCATCCAAGCGTTCACCTCCCACCAGAGTCCTTTGGTTGTAACAGATCCAACTTTGCTTTAGGGAGAACATTCCACCCTTATTTTCAACACATGGGACTGGTTAAGGTTGACCCCATGCCAATTTAGGGGTGGGCTTATAACCCAGACCCCAGTATATGTCACGTAATTATTACAATGGTTGGTTTAGGGATAAGCCTAAGACTCAGTTAAGAATAATGAGGGTCACACTTAAATTTGAACTATTTAAAAATAGAGAAAAATGTTTTTATTGATCTCAGAAGTGAAGGATGCAATTTAAAAATTTTGACAATAATCTTATAGCAAGGGCCTGCATGAAAAGGGACATAATACTGAAGGCTTCAGGAAAAGGGAGAGAGACAGAGTCTAAGTGATGTCATTTGAGACTCTGGAGCCAGCCGTTCTTGAGGCAGATTCTACACCTAAACTTTTTCATCATGTGAACCCGTAAGCTTCTTTGGCACCATAATCAGTTTGAACTGGGTTTTCTGCCACAGGAAGGCACTGCTTTTCAGCTGCGAGAAATTTTGCCCCTAGGAGACATTTAGTGCTATCTGGAGACATTTTTGGTTGTCACAACTGGGAATGGGGTTTCTGTTGGCATCTAATGGATAGAAGCCAGAGATGTTGCTGAACATCCTACAATGCACAGGATGGCCCCCTGCAACAAAGAATTATCTAGTCCAAAATGTCAATATTGCCAATTTGGACAAACCCGACACATATGAAGCAGTAAAAGTTGGCTAATAGGTAATAAGACTATCTTTATCACCTCTCCCTTCTAGGGTCAGTTCATCTTATCAGGGATAAAACCTTGAGTTAGAGACTTATGGGGGATCCTGCAGCCTCTTCGATGCCCCAGAAGTGAAACTGTGCACAAAGCCAGTCCTGACTTAGCTCCAAAGGCTTTGGCTTCCATATGAAAATTGCAAATAGGTACAGACCAGACAAGGGCTGCATGAGTGTCCTCATGGCATGACAGCTGGCCTCCTCTAGAATGAATGATCCAGGAGAGAAAGCAAGGAAGAAGCTGCCCTACCTTTTATGACCTATTCATACACCATTACTTCCACCGTATTCTATGTTTAAAAGGGAGTCACTAAGTATAGCTCACATCCAAAAGGAAGGGAATTAAACTCTACCACTTGAAGGTAGGAGTATCAAAGAATTTGTGGGTACATTTTAAAACCACAGCATACTGCCTCCCTGAATGAAGTCTCAGGCATAGCTCATAACTCTTCTGGTCATTTTCAGATAGTAAGACTGTCAAGCCCAGTCTAAAAAAAACTCTTAATCAATTTTAAGTGTATCACTTCCCCCACCTTGCACTTATCCACTAAAGGGAAGGGGAATTTGGTTGATTCTGCCTTTTTTCTTTCTTCGTCGTTTTCCCCATTTATTTGCTACTATTGAGGGATTCCTCCAAAGTCAAGTATTGCTGGGTTGGGGCAAGGAGTCTTAAGAAGGCATAGTCTGGTTTTGTTGATGTCTGTGTTCAGTAGTGCCAAAGCTGGGGGCTTTTCTTATTGGGCCCTTTTTGGGCTCTTCAAGGTTTCTCCTTATAGGAGCCTTTCCAACAGCAGATGCAGCTTGAAAATGAAGTCTCTTCTGTATGGTCACGTACAACTCTCTCCTTGGCCTCTGTCTTCTCCTTACTCTGCCACTACAGGTCACCTGAACCACAGCCAAGCTCTTGAATGTTTTTCTTAAAACTGTCCTCATTTAGCTTTAGATGAAGAGAAATACTCTTCCCATATTGAGGGTAATGGTTGGTGGTTGAGAGCATTTACACCCAGCACAGTAGTGCTTAGTTCCAAGTAGTCTTCTCCATCCACACGTTCAACCTTCAACCCCAAGGTGCTTGATGAACTAAGGACTGAATAGGCAGTATCACATCTTTTAACATAACCTGATTTATGTGGCCTGCTGCCTATAGTATTGTCTTCAACTGTTGAGGCCTCTGTAGAAGTTTAAAAGAACAGAAAAAAGTTACATTTCACATCCTATTACATCTATATAGAGTGACTGACAATTCTTCATATTGTAGACTCTTAAACATCAGCTTAGAAATATTTTCTCCTAGAAAGGGGGCCAAGAAACTTTATGTCCATGCTCCAGAGCAGCAAAGTTTCGATTCCAAAATTTTTAATGCAATTGTTAATTTTTAGACTCAAATTTTGATCATGAAATGTGATTGAGGAAGTATAAAATGCTGTACCAGTATAACCCTCCAAGAAAACCTCAGCTCCATTCTTACGAGCACAGTTGTGTCCTGGCAAAGATAATTGTCTTTCTGAAGAGCCTGCCCTATTATTAAGCCTGGTTTAATCACAACCCATAAAGCGTTCACGTACATTTATTATTGATACAGCACTTAGCCTTCTGGCCTTCCAACACTTTTCCTGATAGAACCCTTCACTTTACCTGCTATGCTCATGTTTCCGATGGAAATTTGCAGGATGTCATAGAAAGGCAGTGGTAGATTCAGTCCTGCCAATGGCTTCGAACTTTAATTTCCTCATCACTCTGAGACAGGGGACCAAGTATATAATTTATGGAAAAAAGTATGTATCTTTCTGTCTGTGCTAAAATACCTTAGTGCTCTATTTGTGTGCCTCTTATGATACTTTTATCTCTATATTATAGATATTCCTTTATATGACTTATCTTTCCTAACAGACCCTATTCTTCCATATTTGTCTCCCAATTATATACGTTTCCTCTCCTCACTCCATTCTCTGTATCCAGATATGGAGTAATAGGTATATAGTTAGTTGACTCTTTAATCATATATTAACTTGTGTAAATGAGTGAATGAGTGAATAATTAGATGAACCATTGGAGATTTAAAGAATAGAATATTCTCAGCAAATCCACTTTATTAAGCTCCATACCCCCATTTTAGAGAACCAACTTTGTCCTCTTGTCACCCTGCTTCACAAAAAAACAGAGGCTGGGAATCTGCCCAACTGGTCACAGATTGAATCAAGGGCAATCAGCTGGCCCATGCTAGACCAAATGGATTATTCTTGGAATTTGGGTTTGTGAAATTATCTGGATGAAGCTTTGTCAAGCAGTGCTGATGAAGCTCATTTATGGAACGTAAATTCAGGATGACACAGGGAGAAGCAGTGACAGGCCCTTAAGAGAATGGCTATTTTAGTTCTTGAAGGCTTTTCAGTCTCTGATGACGTTTCAGTTCCTGGTTCTGGATTCTATACTTCTACTCTTGAGTTCATGGATACTCTTTTCCAGGTCTTAAGATAGCTGACTTCTCTTGTCATTTTGGTCTCAGCTTGAATGTCATCTCCTAGTAGAAACCTTCCCTTAAGAGTTTCAGTTGTCATGGCGTTTACCCCAGGTCACTCTGCTTTATTTTCTTCATAGCATTTAGCACCATAAATGGGTGCTAATGAGCTTTACATGTTTGACTTTTTTTTTTTTATTATGTTTCCCCTACTAGAATATATCATGTGACGACAAATACCTCATCCATTTGGTTCACCACTCTTTTCCAACACTGTAGAATAAGATTTTCACATTGGAGGCCTGGATAAGTAGTTTTTGAATAAATAATAGATATAATAAATCCTCCTTGTTGCGTCAGCTATTTTGAGGAGGCTTCTGTTATTCCAAACATAAAAGTACCAACACCTAGAACATGGAAGCTGTAGGGGATATCAGTGCCCATATTAGTGAAAGGTCTACTAAGGTAATCACCCACTTCAACTTTTCCACCAGCTCCAAAGCAAGAAGCCTATAAAAGATCTTCCTCACATCTGATCTGCATTCTGGTCTTTTCGTTCAATCCTTTTCCCCCCAGTCTCTTCAAACCACTAATTTTTATATTTATCCACATCTGTAGACTACTGGGGAGTATTCTCACACTCCTCCATATTATTAAGCCCCTCGAATCATGTGTCAGCTTTCCTATTATTCGGGTACTTTGCAAATGGTGGCGGTGAGGGTATTGATTTAACTGAGTCTGAAACCTTTTTATGTAATAGTCAGGAATAAATTATCATAAAGTGTTGGAGCATGGTTCCCACCTGTTTAACGTTGAAAACCTTCCGAAGAAGTTTCAGGGAGGTTAAAGATGTGCCGCTAAGTACTCATCCTGTCTGGGAAGGAAGTGAGAAATTCTACCTTGTAAAGGTCTTCCAGAAACCCAGAAGCACTCAGAGTTCTGTGGGATAGATGTGGCAACAAGTCCACCACGTGACTCATTGTGCAGTGCTATTGGTCTCCTATTGGCAGTAAGAACCCCACACATCATCTCAGGAATGAGGTGTGGGAGTGCATTGTTCAGTTCTAAGGTACCGAGTGTGCGGGGGCCACGTGTGCTGTGGAGCAGGCTCCAAATGAGTCAGATGTCTGTTAGGAATGTTGTTGTGGATCTGCTCCCTGTGCTTTCTATCTCACATTGCCCTCAAGTACCTTTCCAATAACTTATACTCACATTTCACAGCTTAAAATGGCCCAGACTGAAGATGACCAATATAGTTGAGTCAAGCCCCAAAAAGATCACATGAGGAAACAGTACAAGGCCCATGGTGTTACTATTCTTGACAAAAAAAATAAAATGGTGTCACAGAGTGGCAGAATGGATAGAGAGTGGGTCTCTAGAGTCAAATGAACTTGCATTTGAATCTCAGCTCAATTATTCCCTAGCTGTCAGACCTTAGACAAGATCTTTCACTTTTCTCTAAGTGTTAATGTTCTTTATGTCCAAATATTATTGTTATGCCAAACAAAATTAACTTCATAAGGTTGTGGTGACTACTGAATAAAATAACATAAGCAGAACTCTTCATCACAGTGCTGGGAGATGGTAGGCACTCCTATTTAACGTGGAGCCTCGGTTTCTTTTTTAATGATAAGAATGCTAATAATATCTCACATTTCTTAAGCACTTACTATATGCCAAGTATTGCACTAAATACTTTAACTGTTGGAGGAGACATGGTCAATTGTCTTTCCTATTCTATTTTTCTGTGTTAACAGAATCCTAAATTATGTGCCTAGTTTAAAAGCTACATTTCTTAGCCTCTCTTGAAACTAGGAACAGCCATGTAACAGAATTCTGTCAACAGGTTTAGATTAAGAAGTCTGCTATGGATTTCTGGGAAAATTCTGCCACTCCTTTGTTACTTCCTCTTTGTTTTCTGTCTGCCATGCAGATATGAGCCTGGGGGAGAGCAGCCCTCTGGCTTTCATCAGACAGCCATGAGGATGCAAACCTCATATAAGGGATGATGGAACAAGAAGATAGAAGGAACCTGGGGCATTCTGGAGTCTCTGTACCAACCCTAGAATAACTATCTCTAGACTTTTAATTTATGGAAAAAAAGTCTTCTATTTGGTTAAACTTTTATAATTGTGTTTTGTGTATGGGCAGCCAAATGCAATCCCTAACCAACATATGTACATTATCTTAATCATTACTCTAAGTTTTTTTGACATTGTTGTTATCGAATCTATTTTATACTAAGGATATTGAGACATAGGCTAAGTAATCTACCCAAGGTCACAAATAATTCACCTAGTGAATGAAGCAGAGATTTGAATCCATATTTTAACCAGTAAAATATAAAATGGGGATGATGATGTTTCTTCCCTGGACTTCCTATTTCACAAATCTTTGACCTTACCTTTGTAACCTACAGACTTGTTCTGACTGCCTGTTCATTTTGTAAAAGTTTCTTAGAATTCACCCAGATCACAATGCTTTTGGAAAACATTTAAGCTCACATGGCCGTTCTGGCATTAACTACCTATGCTCCTAGGCCAGTCATTTAGCCTCTCTGGTCATTTTATGGCGGAGTGGCAGTAAATTATCTCTAAAGTTCCTCTGCTTCTAACTATCTGTGATTCTAAAGGTAAAATTTAACAGATTTCTAATTATTCAGTTAGCTCATCATCAAAGTTTTACTTTATCTAGTTCCATCTCATGACCCAGAGGGTACTGAATAAATATTAATTGATGGCTATACTAGGGACAAAGCAACCTTTTTCTGACTCTCTCATTATTCCTTTAAGTCATTGGCTTTTTATTCTTTCTGTTTCCATCTAAAATCTAACATCTCATTAAATGGTGTGGGGGAGCTGATCCAGTCAAGATCAAAGACCATTGCTTCCAAAGAGTGAAGCTTACTTCAGTCAGGGCAGAAGCAAAGGGAACAAATCAAAGACCTGAAAAAGTCATATTTGGGATTAAAAAAAAAGAAAAAGTACAAACCATCCCTTAGGTGTAGTAATGGGGTTGGTATGTGGATTCAAAAAAACAAACTTCAAATAAGAAACAGCAAACCAAAGCAACTTTAGCTGGAAGGAAGAAGGAAGCAAAGTGGTAAACACAGGGGAGGATTGGTATTGTTTTGGAAGTGTTTTAGAAAGATAAGCAGTGACCAGAGCATTAAAAAGTATTAAAAGAGATTTGAGCTAAAAGAATAATATTCGTATTGTGAATGATCAAAATACATCAAATGATTAAGTAGGTAGAAAGTGCTTTAACTTAAACAGAATCTTTATCGGGGCGAGATCATGTCAAGAAACAGTCTTGAAACTTGCTAAATAGTGCTGTAATATTGCAAGGCGTTAGGAGAAGGCTACTGTCTGCACCCTCACCAAGAGCGCCCTCACCAAGAACAGAACCTGCTGGCACCTTAATCTTGGACTTCCCAGCCTCCAGAACTGTGAGAAATAAATGTCTATTGTTTAAGCAACCTAGTCTATGGTATTTTGATATAGCAGCTTGAGCTGACTAAGACAGTCTTCATGAAGTTCTTACAGCAGATTTAAGTTCAAATTTCTAATAATATATGTTGGCATTAGCACAGAGAAAATCAACATGGGAAAAGGAAAACAGCATGGGCATTGGAGCCATAGCTACGTTCCAAGCTCTCTCTCTAAATAATTTGCTAACATCTCTGAGACTCAATTTACCCATCTAAAAGCAGAGCTAATAATATCTACAGTAAGGGTGGTTTGCACTAAATAAAAATAACAAAAGTAAATCTTCCTGTGAAATGGCTGATATGTAGTAGCTACACAATAAATATTAATTCTTCCTTCTAGTAACAATGGGTAAATTTTCTTCTCTTGGCTTATGAAGACTTCAATTTTACTTGCTATAAATTTCATATTTTATAAGTCTGTTTTCTTGCAAAGAGAATCTGTAAGAAGAGTACATTGTTAGTAGTTCTGTAATGAAAGATGAACTAAAAAGCATAATAAATTTGTATGTTTATAATATGCTATTTGCAGACTGCTTGTATCTTATCATACCTATAACTGAAGTTTGTACTTTTCAAGGATTTTGATATTTGTTTGGTGAGCCTCACTTGACCTCTTTTTGGGGAGCTGAATTGGATTGAATGTGAGGTACCAACATTGTTTTCTCCAGAGCAAACATGTTTATTGTACTACATGTGGAAGGAAAGTAAATCACCTTACTAGAAACACCATGGACATTCTGGATTTAACTTAAAATGTGGCAGGGCTAGAGAACTTTGCTTTTGAGTTTCTAGGTAGACCATATTTCAAGGAGTCATTTCTTTATTTTATGAATTACTCCCCAGGAAGTGAACACTTCCAGGCTCTAGTATGAAAAATAAAAAAAGAAAAAAAGGGTACAAAAGACTTAGGGCTTCCTTTGAATAAATGTCTTGTTTTGTGCTTTTTTTCAGGGCATTTTAATGCTAACATTACCCAGAGTTACTAATAGAATTTAGTTAGTACATTGGTTGTAGGCAATTGTACAATAGCTAGTCCTGTTTTATGGGTTACAGTTTTAATACATGTATAAATCTGGATAAGATGGCTGGGGATTGCATAAAGAGGGATTTTTATCAAGTATTCTGGATAATTGGATTCAGATTATAACAAGGGAGGAGCTCTATACTGGAAACTTCTGAGTTGTAGTGATTTGTGGTGTTAGTGTGTGAAGAGAATTAGAGGTTTTGGCTTCCCTTAAAGGTTTAACAAAAGGAAACTAAGAGGTTATCCAGGATCATGGCCACTGTTGTTTGTTGAGCTGAGTTCTTTTGCTAATTAGATATCAAGAAATGTGAAAAACATGTTACTTTCATTTTATATGCATTAAATTGATTACATTTCTATTTTGTGCCAGCCACTTTTTGTATACTGGCTCTACTACTGTGACCAAGATGGGCCAGGGTCATGCCCTCATTATGAGCATAGTGCAGTGAGGGAAAATGACAGTAATCCAAGAAAGAGATATAGAAATAAGAGAATTTCAGCTAGAGGTAAGTGATGTGAAGAAAGTAATACAGGATAATGGGAGAATAACTGTAGAAAGGAGGCATTACCTTCAATGGCTGGTCGGAGAAGGGGACCTTTGAGCTAAGGTCCAAATGATGAGAAGGAGGCAGAAACATGTTGCTGAAAGGTAAAACTATTTCAGGGAAAGGACAAAGGAAGTGCCAAAGGCCCTGATGAGAAAGGAGTTTGGTGTGCTCAAGAAACTGAGAGGATACTGGCTAAGAAAGCTAGCTAGGAGAAGTGCACCTGTGAGCTCTTACTGACACTCACTTCCGTATATCAAATTAGTTTCGTGGAACACTCTAGGCTGCCGTTAGAGCTAAGGCTCTCAAACACTGGACCGTGGATTGTCCTACCACATAAAAATAACACAATCCTCAGGCCCTTTACAGATGTCTTGGGGTGGAGTGTAGAAATCTCTATTTTAAAGCTTTCCAGATGATTCTATGTGCATCAATGCGATTTCCTATCACCCTTGTGGTCTACAAAAATCCTGCAGCCTCTGGAAGTGATACAGAGATAGTTGCACTGTGATGTCTAGTTGTTAAAAGACTTAGGCACTATTTGAGGAAGTGAAATACACCAGAGAACCTACAAAAATCACAGAATGAAATCAACGTTAGGAACCCTTCTGTCTGGCAGTTACCACCATTGCTAAGAGCAAAACTTACTGTCATTAGATTCTGTCTGTCACTGCAACCACCCCACCTGGAGGAGAGGCTGCTGTAAACCATGATGATAAAGACCCCCGCCACTACTTTTGGGAATTGCCACTAAGGAGAGAAACTGCCTACTTCTTCTGCTTTGAGCTGCTGAAGACCTGGCACTACCCATTGATGGGCACCATCACTGAGATCGGCAGATATTTCTATTTTATTGACTTGGAGTTAATTAAGAGAATAATAATTTGTGGGATAATCTTATAATAAAAATAATAGTACTATTATGGTGATTCGATTTCAGAATTCCCTCCAGACTTGATCTCTCAGGAGACTAGAGATTACTACTTTGATGCATTCTTCAATAAGAGGAAAGAACTATGGCAAGGAGGGAGGCTCTGGAATTGCTGGGGACAGATTCTTCCTAAATAGAGAAACCATGAAATTAGCTCCATCTTTGAATTCCTGGTGTGACTTGAATGGAGAGGGTTACAAAATAGAGATATAATCACAGGCTAGATCATTTTCTGAAGGCTGTTGTTGCCAAGTACCACACCCTAGGTGGCTCAAAAGATCAGAAATATATTCTCTCACCGTCCTGGAGGCTGGAAGTCCAAAATCAAGGTTTTGGCAGAGTCATGGTCTCTCTTAAGGCTCTAGGGGAGGAGCCTTCTTTGCTTCTTCCTCACTTCTGCTGATCGCAGGCAATCCTTGGTGTTTCGTGGCTTTAGATGCATCATTCCACTGTCTTCCTCCATCATCACATGGCCTCCTCTGTGTGTGTTTCTGTGTCTCTGTTTTCTCTTCTTATAGAGATGCCAGTCATTAGATTGGGGCCCACTGTAATGAGGTATGACTTTAACTTAATTCCATCTGCAAAGACCCTATCTCCAAATAAGGTCATATTTTGAAGTTCTGGGTCGACATGTATTTTGGGGGGATGCCATTAAACCCAGTACACAGACAATTGGTAAGATGATGTCTTTCCTTCTTTCTTTAAAATGTACAACTGAAAATGAGATAAAGGACAAAATAGCCCTTAAAACTGGAACAGTAGCTATTTGCAAAGTCTGATTTTTAATTTTTCTGAAAGGCTGTGGCCATTGCCCAAGTCATACAGATAAAGTGAATCTAGTTTTCTTGGATTCCAGTACCTAAGTTCAGGACTAGAAGCTTTAAAAAGATGTGATTGAGGAGAACTAGATGTCCAACCATCTCTTTGGGTCTCCATCATTAGTCTTTTCATGAAATTAGAGCATCAGAAGTTGACAAATATTTTGCTGGGGAATTTTAAAAATTATCTCATTGTCACTCATTGAACTGTAAGGCAAATGAATTGATGAAATTGGTTGGCCCTCTTTTATCAAGGTTCTAAAGAGTAGATCATTATGTGGGACTTCAAGGTGGAGAACTCTGAATGGCTTCAGAGTCCAAGGGATTTTAACTTAGGGAACAGCTTGAAGATAAGCTTTACATAAATCCCTGATATTATTTCGTTCATCATCTGATTGCCCAAACATCTTATTGGTATAAAACCTTGTCCAAAAGCATAAAAGTATTGGCTCTTCCAGCGCTGCCCATTTTTGCACAAATCATTTTCGGCATAAGAAGGAGGATAATGATGAAGGATTTGGTAGAGTAGATACAACAAAAGTCTTCAGCCTAGGGTTCTGTATAGTAGCGGCAAAAGCTATTTGAGCATTTTTGTTTTCAGAAAAAGAAAAGCTCTTTTATTATAATAAAATAATGTGAAAACTGGATACATTTGTCTAGTAGATCCAAGAGCCAGAGCCTAAGGTTTTAGCAGAGACAGAGAGAAATTAATAAGGATTGGCACAATTTATTAAGTAGCTAAACATCTTTCAAAAGGAATTGATCTGAAAACAAGTGCCCTTAACACTTCTGGAAGCACAAAGAGAAATTCCTTTGTACTTTTAATGCAGGCATGCATTCATCTGATAGGTACTTTTGAGAATGTCTTTATGTGCACTTTTGCCCTGATGTTAGTAATTTTTGTGTCTCTGAGGGTATGATAGTTGTTAGTGATGCAAAGCTGAAGAAGACAGGGTAAGACACTTTTTATTTTTTGTAAAAATTTTTATGATAGATATGGTTTACTTTTTTAAGACCCCTTTATATCCAATTATTCTTTCATTAAGGGGATGGACTAATATACTATAAATCCATATTATTTCCCCAAGAGAATCCAATCCTTATCTCTCTCTCTCTCTTAGTTCAGGTCTGGGGGCCTTCCATCCTCTGCCCTCACCCCACCACCCCCAACTCCAGCCCAGCCTCTCTGATCAATAGATCAGAGATCACTGAGCTGAAATGGTCAAGTTTGCAACGCCTGCTGACATAGCCCCAGAGGATGCTATCTTAACTGTAATATTCAATCAGAGGAGTGTGTGTTTGGAACTGGTTCCCAAAACTCAGAGCAGTCTGCCTGCTGCTTCTGAAAGATCAATCTGCCTTCAGCAGTTGAGTCTCAGCAGCAGAAGCAGCACAGAAGAGATGATACGATTCTTGTTCCTCTTTAACCTCCAGCTGAATATTATTTTAGGTCAAGCGCAGTCCCTTTCTATACCCTGAACTATGGGATGATGCTAATTTGTGAAGTTGCAGTGTAAGCTAAGGTGCAGTATAAGCTAATGACGTATTTATTTCGGGAAGAAATTCCTCTCTACCTCTGTTAACTGAGGATTATATTGAGCAATTATACACATTAGGGACATTTAACTCCCTCCTTTGAAGCAGACATTTTTGGCTACTGGAATGCGCCAGATGCTATGGCAATGGGGATGATGTGTGATGTTGGTTTCTGACTTGCATATAGAAATGAATGCTTGTGGAAAAAAATACACGACAAAGCATGAATAGAAAGGAAAGTACCTACCAGGACCCTGATGATCAATAAATTTTAATACCCGTTAATACTTGTTTTGACTAGAGTTTTTAAAATCCTCTTTAGATGAAATTTTACATAGAGAATAAACAAAGTAAATGGTTATTTTCCTGGTGGAGAATTATCTAGATTATACTTATTTTTTATTTTGGCACAGAATATTAACCGTATCTTCCAATGGAGCCCACACACACATGGAGAGAGAAATAATAGGTGACTGGCAGATATGGAGTCAGCCCCAGTCTACTTCCAACCTTTGGTTAAGCCCATTTTTAGCCATTCTGCATTGACTAATGTTTTATTTATCTATGGTATCTATCCTACTTTGGCTCATAAGGTGGATAAAGCAATGACTAATTACTAGTCATGCACACACCTATGTAGGATGTATTTTGAGAGTCTATATTGAGAAATCTATACTGTAAACTAGCTCTCCAACTTTGTAATTGTAGACAGAAGGTTTGGGTCAGTAGAATAATGTTGCTCCCACCAAAGTGAAGTAAATGGTTGTTTTGAAGCTTTCCCAGTGTCCTCATTTAATTGCTGTGGGCTACAAGAGTTGGTATATACTTTTTTTGCTCAAAGTAAATTTCCTTAATTAATGCAGTTTTCATGACCAGAAAGTCTAGTTTAAAGCCTACGTACAAACTGACAATTTCTTTTCTAATTCCAGCTAAACCTCTCAAATCTTTGTGTTTATGTGTGGAGAGACAAGGGAGACATGACCCTTCATTTCAGTCTGGGGAGATTCTGAGCTCATTCTTGACTGCCACTAACCAAGGTCAAATGTAAAGAGATTTTTCCCACTAAGAATCACACACTTGAATCTCAGCCACTCTGGTTTCTTGCCTTACTTTTTTTCTAGACTGCCTACAACAATAGGCCTATTTGGTCGATTCAAAATCAGAACTAATACATTTATTCATGCAATTAAATATTTATTAAGTACCTTACTAGGTTGAATAGTGTCCCTAAAAACTCATGTCTACAGAGAACCTCAGAAAAATGACCTTATTTGGAAATAGGCTTGTTGCAGATGTAATTTATTAAAATGAGGTCAGGGGGCCTGAAATCCAATAACAGGTGCCCTTATAAGAAGATGTGATGGTGGAGACAGAAGTTGGAGTGATGCAGTTACAAGCCAAGGAATGCCAAGGTTTGCCAGCAGCCACAAGAAGCTGGAAGAGACAAGGGAAGACTCTCCTCTAGAGCCTTCTGAAAAAGCATGGCCCTGCCAAACACCTTGATTTCGGACTTCTAGCCTCCAGACCTGTGAAAGACTAAATTTTTGTTGTGTTAAGGTACCAGTTTGTGGTAATCTGTTAGAGCAGTCATAGAGAGTTAATACGAATTCCTACTATGAGCCAATGATTGTGCCAGGCAATGGGTATACTGCAGTGAACTAAGTCGACAGCCCCTGTTCTCACAAACCCTCATACTGGAGGATATCATACTCATTTGTTCGGAAAGGTGGAAGCACAATTCAAAAAAATATTCAACATTTATAGAAAGATTATTTTCATTGTTCTTAAAGCCTTGTTATAAAATGAATTGTCTCCACCACAAATGTATACGTTGAAGCCCTAACCTGAGAAAATGACTGTACTTTGGAAATAGGGCCGTTAGAGAGGTGCTTACACTAAAATGAAGCTGTTACGGTGATCCCTAATCCAATCTGACTGCTGTTTTTATAAGAAGAGGAACTTTGGATACACACAGGAGCACCAGGGGTGTGCAAGCACAGAGGAAAGAGGATGCGAGGACCCAGGGAGAAGGCAGCCATCTGCAAGCTGAGGAGAAGGGCCTCAGAAGAAAACGACCTGGCAGACACCTTGGTCTCAGACTTGTAGCTTCCAGAACTTGTAAGAAAATACTTTTCTGTTGTTTAAGCCACACAGTCCATGATATTTTGTTATGGCAGCCCTAGCAAACTACCCTAGGGATTTACACATATTAATTTATTTAATTTTTATAACAGCCCGAGCGGTGGATCCTGTTATGCCTATTTTAGGAATGAAAAAAATGAAGGTTAATTAACTCTGCTGTGATAAGCTGAATAATGGCCCCCAAAGATATCCAGGTCTAATCCATGGGACCTGTGACTATTATGTAGTAAAAGGGACTTTGCAGATATGATCACGTTTAGAATCTTGTGTTGAGGAGATTATCCTGGACTATCTTGGGGGGCCTATATAGCCACAGGTATCTTTATAAAAGGGAGGCAGAGCAGACTTGACTGTAGAGAGAAGATGACGGGGCAATGAAAGCAGATTGGAGTGGTGTGAGTCAAGGAAGAGCAGCAATCACCAGAAGCTGGAAGAGGCAAGGAACAGGCTCTTCCCTGGAGCCTCCAGAAGGAACCATCCATGCCGTCACCTTGATTTTAACCCTGTGAGACTCGTTTCTCATATTAGGCCTCTAGAACTATAAAATTTTTTAAAAATTCTGTTGTTTTAAGCCCCTATATTTGTAGTGGTGACTTGTTATAGCAGCAGCAGGATAATAATACATCTTGTAAGGTAACACAGTCATTAGGTGGCAGAGCTAACATTTGAACCCATCTGGTTCCAGCTCCCATGCAGTTAGCCTCTAAATCTACTCTCTTTCAATATATGGATTTGAGATCATTCATTATAATGTACTGAGATAGGGCAGTTTAATGTTGTGAGCACAGGTTTTGGAGTTAAGCTGGACTGGAATTCTAATACTCACTTCCCAGTTTATTGGTTGTCTTACCTTGAACAGTTCACTTAACTTTTCTGTGCCTCAGTTTTCACAATTAAGTGTGGTTATGCTGCTACCTTGCAATACTATTTAGGACTAGTGCATACAAAGTGTCCAGTACAGTATACATTCTATACTATGCACTCTGTTAATGTAGCTATTATTACTATCATGACTTGAATACACAAAACCATCTCTGCATGAAGCTGTCTGTAAAAGTTTTTGGACCACTTGCTTTGCATTTATGCTTCTTTAAGGCGATCACCCTACTTTTACTAGCCATTCTTGGATCAAAATAAGGATGCTGCTGTGTAATTAACTCATAAAGCTGATACAGTTGAGTATCTATTGTAAAATACATTGTGAAAATTTTTTGAAAAAGAAGGAATCTTTAACCACTTGCACCGCTTTTAGTTTCTGAATGAGTTTTCTTCTTGGTTCAATATTCAAATCCACATCTTTGAATTCTGGTTTCAACTTCTCTGGTTTCTCATTCATTCTGCCTGCCGTTTGCCTGTTTGCTCTCACAATCCTTCCTCTCCTGTCCCCTGATCTGCTCTGAATTTTGGAAGGTCAGCCACTGTTACTTCTAAGACTTACTTGCCAGCTGTCTTTCTGCTAGGTTCAGACAACGGAAGCCCTGGCAAGAGACTGGATGGCAACATTCTGGATGGAAACCAGAATGTTCTTTCCTTCACTCCTTTGCTCCTTGTGATATGTCTGCCAGGCATTATCTCCTCGGCAGTTCCAGATCCTGCTGTAAAGCCCCTCTTTTTGGCCTCACCTACTGGGCTTTGGTAATATTCACTCCTGGATAGTTTTCTTTATGTTCCCATCCCAGGTATCATTGTGGCTCTCTGGTGTTGTTAATCTTGGGGTTCCCTTGTATCTCCTAGTTGGCTTTCAGTTTGTCCTAGACCTTTTAAACTGGTTCATGCTATTGAAATCCCTCTACTGAACTAGCATGCATGAGTTCTGTTTTACTGCCTGGACCTTAACAAACAGAGAGAACTTCCTCTAGACCCTTCCTTGAGTTCAAACTCAAAACATGATTTTATCTCTATGCCAAGTACCCAGGCCCAAGTTCTTGCATGTTTCTGGTTTTTGTGTTTTGCATCCATCATCTTGAAGGCCTCCTACTTCTTACTCATTTTGTTTGATTCTGTCTGTCTGTATCCTTACCTGCTCTTTTTATTATTATTATTATTATTGTTTTATCATGCTGTACCTACCTGTCTTACAATCTTGGGTGAGAACCACTTCCTCACCTGTGCCATTAGAAGATGGGGTGGGAGGAGATTAGACTCCCTCTGAGTTCCCTTCCAGTGACAACACCCCTGATATGATGGAAACATTTTCTCAGCATCACAGTCATGGAGACAAATGCAAGGAAGCCAGAGGATAAGGATACATTAGTACGAATTTCCACAGTTGTTCTCTTTTCTTACTTTTTCAATGCTTTACTACCCAGGAGGTGTTTTGTTTTGTTTGGTGTGGAAATATAACTATCGCACAAGAGAAAAAAACCTCAGGGCTGCTACCACAATCACAAGGGTGGGTTTCTTCTGACTGTTCTTGCTGATAGGTTCACTGTGAGGGTTCAGACTTATGAAAATTCAACACAGAATGATTGAGCAGACTCAGGTGTCATAAACTGACACATAGCAAGGACATATAGTATTTATTTTATTGCTTCAGCAAAGATTAATCAAAGCACCTACTGTGGGCCAAGATTTGTAAGAAGGGAGTTACTTAAGGATTTCTGTGGAAGTTTTCATTCTCTCTCTTATTCCACTTTGATCTCATTTAACTCACTCGCCTAATCTTTATCATGTACCTAAGCTGTGAAGTCCTAATGAGAAGGCTTTCTTGAAGACCCAGTTAGAATCAGCCACCTGGAATATTTGTAGCATGTTAGAACGTGAGTTTTCATTCTATTTAACGCTTAATTCATTCTGTTTTTTGTTAGAATTAATTGTTTATGTGTTTCCTCACTCTACTAAATAATGTCTTCTTGTGAGCAGGACTGTCTTACTCATTTTTATATTTTCCTTCTTCATTTCTTAATATAATACCCAACATATGATAAAGCTTAAATATTTATGAAATATGTGCAAACTATTAAGAGCTAAAACTGACTGAGTCCTTGCCATATGTTAGGAATGATTCTTGACATTCTATATGTATTATCATACTTACCATAGTTCTATAGTATAGGTACCACTATTATCATCACTGTACCAGTGAGAAAACTGAGGCCCAGAGAATTTCAATCCCTTTACCAAGGTCATGTACCAGCTAGAAAGCCTGTATTCTTAGTCATTATGTTTCACGGTCTTTTAACTAAAAGAATAAATCATCAGTGATTAGTCCAAATGGATGGAAATGTAAGTGGATATCATCAGCTATTGTTTCAGGAGCTCCAGTGATGGTGTTTGGTGAGAGATTTGACTGGCATGCATAATAAGAATTGTGGCCTATTTCCCCATTTGGTTGCTTGTTAATGCAATCAATGTTTAAATTATCATCCTTTCTACAATTCCCTATATGGCTTAGAGATAAAGTGACTCACTGGGTAAATGGAAAAGCCAACAGCCCAGTTTTCTTTTTATGCTCCCTAATAATAGTCAAGAGAATATGAAAGATAGTTGTGATGAGTTTAAGGGTGGTGGCTGGTGGTGATAGGCTGTTATGACATGGCTGGCTTACTCACCACAATGACAACAACGGAACTCTTTTAAGATACCCAGGAAACAGGATAAGTATAGCTTGTGGACTTGGAAACATTGAATATCACATCCAAGTGACTGAGCATTTGCATGGATCATGTGGCTTGCTTGCGGAGTTTGGTATGGGTGTTCACATGTACATGTGAACATGTGAACTCCTGAAACTTACAAGAAAATCATATCTAACCCAGGAATTGTCAGCTGAATCTGTAATGTTTGTTAAACATTCTACATCTGTGAGAAATTTCATCATATTAGAATATGCTTTCTTCTCATAGTTATTGAGAAAGAAAACTGGCTAAATTTTCTCACTTAGCAACAGAAAAGCAGCATCTGGGATTTACTGAGATTGGTGGGCCTGTATATGTGTGTGTGTAGTGGTCTGGTACATCATCCTCAAATGTTGACATCTCTCAATCACACATTCATGGGGACATTTAATTTAGAAGAAATCAGGTAAGGTCTGGGTATTCTCTGTATACTTGGCTCCCGAGAGGATTTGCAAGTTGATACTTACTTTGTTGACTTCGCTCAGGGCCAACATTAGCCTGTGATTAGGGTGATTTATGAAAATTTCTAAAAAGTCACTACCGCTGGGTGGACACTGCCTCATACCAAGTTGCATGACTGGATTTTGGCCTCTGCTCCTCATTTTTAAAAAATATATATTTTATTTATTTATTTACTTACTTACTTACTTTGGCTGCTCCAGGTCTTAGTTGTGGCCCACAGGATCTTCACTGCAGCCTGCGGACTTTTTAGTTACAGCATGCATGCGGGATCTAGTTCCCCAACCAGTGATCAAACCTGGGCCCCCTGCATTGGGAGCTCGGAGTCTTACCCACTGGACCACCAGGGAAGTTCCATCCTCAGCTTGACTAAGAGTATACAACTATATGTGGTCCTGGCTGTATTGGTCCATGTTTGGTCTTTAAATTAACATACATATTAGTCATCACTCTTTGGGCTGAAACCAAATTTGAGCTAGCCTTGGCCTAAAAGGAGGGTAATTAGAAAACTTGCTTAACTGAGGGCAGAGTAGCAGTTGTAGCAGGGTCAGGAAACAACTGTCATCCATAATAAATTGATTTTCTCTCTCTTTCCTCTCCAGTTTTCTCTATGTACACTTTTATTTATTACTATAGATTGGTTTGTTCCCACACGATGGAGACTGTGGCTGCCCATAGCTCTAAAGTCATACAGTACCATCTTAGGAAAGAGCATGAAATGCACTCCCTCTAATCCCAGGTTAAACAGTCTTAGGGATATGTTCCATTTGCTGTAGGTGTGCATCTCTGGACTCACAATTTGGCTTGTAGATTAAATATTATGATAGGTCCACTGTGGGCCAGATGCTGACTGTGGCTAGGGAGATTTGATCTGCAAAAGTTTGGAAACTTCCATTCAAAGTCCATGCTTAAAGGGAGAGGAATGAAATATCTCCTCAGTCATGAGGTGGTAGAAGTTGGTTCCTGACCCAGGAAGATAAAAAATATAGATGCTCATTTCACAGGTCCTTAAATTCAAACTTGTTAATGTCCTGTTTCTGAAGGTATATAAAACAAACTCACACTAATAGCTTATAAGAGTCTGCAGCAAATAATTCAAATGCCATTAGATGCAACACATCATTTTCCGGTAGGGAAGTTACAGAAGAAACTAAGTGATTAAGTATCACTGGTAAGCCTGGAATCAGGGTCAGGGAGCCAGCTCTGAGATTACTATGTTTAATAACTTCAGCCCAATACAGGTGCTGTGTCTATTTCCACAAGTGCCTTCCGGGGCGATGGGTATTTACTTCACGGTTGTGTTACCTTGCACAAATCTACCAGCATGTGCCTACCAGAGTTTCCATCCTCTGTCCTTCCTCTCAGATTGGACATATAGACTGTAGTCGTTTCAAAGGTTCAAGTCCCAACGCTCATTTACTACCTGGGTGAACAAGCAAGTTATTTAATGGCCCTAAGTCTCAGTCTTCTCATCAGTACAGGAGAATGATGATACCATTTTTCTCATAGGGCTTTGTTAGAATTAAATAAAATAATAATGGCAAGTGCTTTACGTAGTATCTGACATACTGTGCATTGAATTTAAAATTTTCTAATTAGTTGTTCATGTTACTATAGTTGCGGTAGACATTGCACTTTTACTCTTGACAGCCAGTTTTGCCTCTCTGTGATAACTGCATAACTCTGCTTTGATGCATTTTGCAAGGATTATTTAGTTTAACTCTCAAATAGCAACCTTATTTTCATCTTTTCCATTTCTTTAGGGGGCATTAAATTGTTGCCCCATGTAGCGACTGCAATTTTATATACTTTTGAGACAAATCCCATCGGATCTTGAAATTTCAGCTTCTAAAATTTAAAGACAATTTGTCACTAAATGTACTTGGAAGGAATCATTGTGCAGAGACTTCCCATGTAAACTTCTTCCTGTCCAGCAGAGATTGTCTTGAATCTTCAGGGTGTACAAGTTGGACAGAATAGAGGTCTCCCAGGATAAATTTGGGACCATTCTTGCTTCTGGTTTAGTGGCAAAGGAGTTATATAGGGAAAGAAATGTTCTTTCTGTTTCGTGAAACTCTAAAGCAAACCTTAAATTCCCACTCCCTTGCCAAAAAAAAAAAGGTAATTCACAGGGTTGGCTGGATGAAAAGCTTGAAACACTTTAATTATTGATAAAATAAACTAGAGTAAGAATGATCATGGTATCAGAGAGAAAACACTTTAAAGGGTAAGTTTGAAAGCAAGTATTACATGGTGGCTTGACTGAAAATGCAGGCAGCTGTAGACAGTAGAAGTGAGGGGGAAAATTGAAGAGACTTATTTTTATCAAGAAAACGAATTATGGAAACTCCAGGTATTTTCTTCAAGGAGGAGTTATTATCAGTTCATTCTTTGCTTGGTCCCCTATTTTATGTGAACAGCAACTGCTGGGACAGATGTGATTTAGTCCAGATGGAAAAGACTTTCAATAAACAAGAATAAGGACTGACCGAGGTGAGCTGCTGACAAAATTCAAAGCTGTGAAGATGGCTAAGAATGCAAATGCCAAGACTGAGAAGTAAAAATTTAATAATGCTGAAAGAACTCTTTGCCATTATAACACAAATCAGTTTTTATTAATTAAGTTGAAAGGAAATGTGTTTTCTTATAATATCCTGAGGTATGGATTTTCATTTTCCAGGGGTCTCTTGACTTTTCTTCTTACCTTTCCCTCTTGTGATGGAGGTTCGGCATTCCGAGACATTCAGACTTTATACTGACAATTAAATTATGCTGGATCTTTTTCATTTGTCCCTTCAGACCCACTCCCCATTCTTTTCTATCCTGCTCTCTGCCTCTGTGCGGGGAGACTGATCTTCATGGACTGTAGCCTTCGTCTCTGTTGCCTGCTGGTTTCCGCTTGGGTTCAGCAGGAAACTGATGGGCAGGAAAAAGTGAAGTTGGGGACTTTTTATCTCAGCTTGCTACCTACTAGGGTTGATAGTCGTTGTGATTCTCTACTGAAGGTCACATCTCCTTGTAGGTGGTCCTTTCCTATAGATATAGGGCCATGCCTGGATTAGAGTTCAGTTAATGCCTTTCCCATACATGTAGCTGAGAAATTCAGGGTACTGCTAGGAAGGAATAAGGGGGAATGGATATTGGAGTGGCACCTAGCAAACATTCTAGATGAAAACCAAAATTCCAAGTCTGAATGAGGAAATTAAATCTCAGAGAGATTCAGAAAATACACGTGGTAACATAGAAAGTAATAATACTGGAATCCAAGCCCGTATTTCCTGATTTCATGGGCAGCGTTTCTTTGAAAGTGTGCAGCCTTGGCTTGAGTTTCAGTGTTCTTCTCTTCGCTCTAGGGCTCCAAGGACTTGTGTTTATCTGGAAGATAGTGCCGCATCCAGGGTGAGAGTAGTGGAGCCAAATTGCCTGGGTTCAAATACCAGATCTCCTTTTACTAGTTCTAAGGCCTTGGGCAAAATAACTTAACTCTTGGTCCTTCAGTTTCTTCATTTGTAAAATGTGAATGAAAATACTTCACAATGTTGTTAGAAGGATTAAACGATATAGCCCAGGGACTTCCCTGGCGGTTCAGTGGTTAAGATTCCATGCTTTCACTGCAGTGGGCACGGGTTCCATCCCCGGTCAGGGAACTGAGATCTGGCATGCTGCCTGTTGCAGCTAAAAATAAATAAATTAATTAATAAATTAATTTAAAAAACTAAAAAAAAATGATATAGCCCAATTCTTTAGAACAGTGCCTGACAAATAAGTACTAAGCATTAACTTTATCATTAGCATCATAAGTACCATCACTGTTATTAATTCATAAGGTTTTTGTGAGTATTAAGTGGTCTATTGAAGGTTATTAGAAATGGTTGCATTAATGATTTATGATGGAATCTAAAAAGAAAATGGTTCTGATGAACCTAGGGGTAGGACAGGAATAAAGATGAAAATGTAGAGAATGGACTTGAGGACACGGGGAGGGGGAAGGGTAAGCTGGGACGAAGTGAGAGAGTAGCATGGACATATATACACTACCAAATGTAAAATAGCTAGCTAGTGGGAAGCAGCTGCATAGCACAGGGAGATCAGCTCCGTGCTTTGTGACCCCCTAGAGGTGTGGGATAGGGAGGGTGGGAGGGAGGCAAAAGAGGGAGGGGATATGGGGATATAGGTATACATATAGCTGATTCACTTTGTTATACGGCAGAACCTAACACACCATTGTAAAGCAATTATACTCCAATAAAGATGTTAAAAAAAGATTTATGATAAATTCATAGCTATGAGATGTGGAATACGAGAGAGGAAAAAAATTAAAGATGACTCCAAAATTTTGGTTTGAACAATCAGAAGAAAGAAGTCATAAACTGAGATATGGAGACATTTGATTTGAATAAGCATTCTGGAAGATGAAACAATTTATCCTCCCTTTATTCATGAAAAATCTGAAGCCTAGATGGGTCAGTCAACTGCCTAAGATCATACAGTCAAGAAAAGATAGAGCTGAAATTCCAACCCAAGTCTATCTGATTTTACAGCCTGTTTTGTAGATTTCAGTTTTAGGTACTAAGGAAGATTCAAGGTTTTTCTGGTAGTTTGCTAGTTCATTCAAAATCTGAATATCAGGGTTCTCTCTTTTGCCTCTAAATTTATAAGTGAATTAATTTACGCTAATTTGTTTCTCACAGCTGAAATGTAAAAGAAATTTCATTTTTCCTCCTCTCTTTCACTCCCATTTCAGAAATGCAAAAACTGAAAATAAAGAAGGAAAAGTGACACAACCTGGGTCATATAACCAATTTATAGTTGAGTTGGATCTTAAATTCAGGTTTTCTGCTTTTAAGCCGCACTGAGTATTTCTAATAGGAAAGGACAAAAGCAATATGATTTGGCCAGAAATACAGCTTCAATTGGTTGAGAAGCATGGGATATTTATTTATGTCCTGAGTTAAGACGGAAAGATGTACCGAATGGAACCTTCTAAGGTTATTCTGGGGTTCTAGTGTTTACATAGATGAAGTGAAGAACATACTTATGGGGTTAGGATGATGTCATACTGGAAAATATGTAAAAATAAATATGGTAGAAACCTCTAAGATTGACACAACATCCTGCAGGTACTCAAGTAAATATCACCGTTAATATAGAAATTAAAGCCAAATTAGGGACTAAAGGAGTAATCTCCAGTTGAGATGATACCGCCTAGCATGTACTTCAACTTCTATTACATGGGTATAAACACTCCTTTTATTATGAGAGGAGATACTAGTAAGGAGATAATAACATTTTTATATCAGAGCAAATTTAACACACTTCAATCAATTACTTTTTCTCTTCCTCTTAGACATTTATCAAGAATTTTAAAAAATCGCATGCCAGTGTAAAAGGAAAACAGAAGACCATTAACTCATTCAACCATTTATTTATCCATGAGTTCCATAATATTTATCAGATACCTATTACATGTCAGACTCTCTACTAGGTGCTGGAGATCTAAAGATCTCTAAAGCATAGCAGTCTGCTCTCAAGGAACTCCCAGTATCAGGAGTGTCAAAAAGTAATTGCAGTGAAGTCTAATGTTACATTGGTGACAAGAATTAGAGAGTAATTATTCAGGTGGATCAGAGGGGGCTTAAGGGAGAAGAAGAAGGGGTTGAAAATAAGTAGAAATTGACCTTGCAGAAAAGTGAAAGTAGAGTATGGGGATGGATAGAATTCCAACGGGGGATTTTATGAGCCAAGTACAGAGTTTAAAAATCTTGGGGAAATGAAAGGATTGTAGATATGGCTATAATCTATGTATGGCTGCATTGTGTGGAATGGAAGGCAGGAGATGAGGCTAAAGAGGAGTCAGGGTCTATACTCTGTGGAATCTTGAATTCTGTCTTAAGGGTTTTGACTTTGCATAACAAAAAGAGAATAACATTACAAAATATATGAAGTAGGGAAGGAGCTGGAACAAAATGATAAAGCATGAGATATTTTGATCCTTCAAGGTATGTATTTAGTCCGTTTATGTTTAGGTTTTGCTACAGTAGCAAAGTGGTCCCAAATCTCACTGCCTTCCAAAAAGAGATTTTATTTCTCACTAACATTACATGTGAACTGTGGCTCTGCTCTGTGCCTCTTCACACCAGGATCCAGGCCAAAAGAGCAGTCCCTATCTGGGCTTGTGGCACTGGAAGAAAACAATGGTAGAAAATGCAATAGTGACATTCATTGCTTCCTGTTTCAATTTTATTGGTGAAAGCAAGTCACGTGGCCAAGCCTGATGCCAATGGGACAGGGACATGTCATCCTATTACAGAGAGAGGGAGCATAAATAACTAGGAAGAATCATACAATTTATGACAGCATGGGTATAATGTCTAGTTATTTATTTCTGTTTTTTTCTGTTTTTAACCCAGAAGACAATTGTGTGTGTGTGTTTTTGTATGTGTGTTTCATCATATATCATGGTACTGGCAGTGATCATGTCCATGTCTTAAACACGTTCTCTCCCTGTAACAAATGATATATACCTAGCACCATGCTCAGCACACTTGACATACTCAAAAAGTTGACTGATTTCTTGGTGTTTTGCTATTATGAGTAGAGAGAGACGTAAGATAAAGCTGAAGTATCTTTGTTCTCATTATTCCTCCCCAAAATATTTTGATTATAAACTGTAATTTCTTTTTCCACTAGGCAATTAACTTAACTCTTTATAAAATGACCATGGGACTGACTCTGTTGCCTAGAAACTATCCCCTTGCAATCACTGGTCCAGTTTGGCCCCAAAGCTTCTGGTTGCACACAGTTCCCTTCCTCCTTCTCTTCTGTGGTCAATTATACAACGTATTACTCAAGGAGTTGCAAACCAAAATGAAAGAGACAGATAACAACACAGGGAAAATAAGTTATTTTCTGCTTGAGAGAACTGTGAGCCTGTGGATTTGGAAATCTCAGAAGGGAAGTCAGAGGCTGGTATTTGTTACTGCTGAACCCAGTGTTCATTTTGAAAAAGGGAAAAAGCAGGATGAGGATATTAATCTTTCCCTTACTGCTCCACTTGTGCCAAGACCTTAGATTTATGGGCCATAATTTTAGAGAAATAGATTAGTGTTTGGGCTTTGCAAATGCAAAGGACCAGGGAAAGGGACTTGTTTGGGGCAACTTCATAGTAGTTTCCTGCAGACGTGGTAGGTCACCCCAGGAGAAGTAGGACTGAATGTTACTTGAGGCCATTCATAACTCTGTTTCATGGTCATGTCAGTCATTTTTGTCCAAATATGGTTTCATGTTTCCTGTGTTTGACTCACTTGATATTGGGTGATGTCCATTTTGGATACTAATTTCTTTTTCAGGACTTTTGCCTATTCGCAGAGCTTACTTGAAGGAATCTTTAAAGCCCTTGAGCATTAATAACTATACTCTTCATCTATATATTTCTTCATCTATATTTCTTGAGTACCTTCTTGTCCCAAGTCTGTGTGAATCGATAAAGATATGATGGTAAACAGACTACTTCCACCTATGGTGCATATGTTCTAGTGTTTATGAATTTAACTCACTGAACAATATGTATTGTCTACTATATGTATTGCTAAGCCCTGTGCTACATGAGCAAAAATGAATGAAGTTCCTGACTTCCGAGAGCCTATAACTTATTCATGAGAGAGAAACTTAATCCACAGAGTTAGTGTTCTCAGTGATAAACAAGTCTGTTTTGCAGTTGTTTCACACATGTTTGGTGAGCACTTCTAAATCTCAAAGAACTGTGGCAGGGTGTGGCTGCAAAGGATAGGGTGTGATTCTTGCCACTTGTGGGGCTTATAGTCCTGACTAAAATTAGCCAAAATATTTTGAAAGGCAGTATATGATACGTTCCAGAGACAATAATAATAATAGTAGTAGTAGTAGTAACAATAGTAGCTAACACTCATTTACTCTTACCATGTGCTAGACATTCTTCTAAGAGCATTAGATGTTTTAACACCTTTACTAATACAAGAACCATGAGGATAAGGGTTATCTTCATTTTGTAGTTGAGATAGCTGATGAAATCTCAGATAACTGATAGGTTAAGACCATATGGCTAGTTGGAAACAGGTCCAGATTTTCAACTCCAACAATAAGGCTTCAGGACCTGAATCCTTAAGTAACCCAGGAATAAATGGGAATTGTATTTTGTAAGAATCAGTAGGGATTTTATTGGAATAAATAACAACAGGTTTCTTATGGGAGCATAGAAATGTGGGTGATTTTAGACTGAGGTGATCAGAGATGAGTACTGTAGAAGACGGGATTTGAAGCAGTCTTTTGAAAATGGGCACTGCCCCTAAATAGTGACATCAAACAAATTACTAAGGTGATCTCCTGAGCATCTTCTCAAATGGCATTTAAAAAGTCCTTCGTACCTATCTTCATGACTAGGAAGCTGTAATTAAATTTGCAGAATATTTTGCAGGAACATCTGAGAGTGAAATATGAATAGTCCTACCTTCCAGAAGGTTTTCTGTGAGGAGCCTCAGAGTGTGAAGAGATTTCACTATAGAGAGAAGTCATGATTCCAGGTTTGCCAAATTTAGAAATCACATGAACTGCTGGATGTAGAACAAATTTTGATTCCTCTTTGGTCTTTTATTCCACTTTCTGTTAGATCAGTGTGAGCTGACCTTATCTTCTCCTGGACCTCTTTCTTCTCCTTTTATTTTTCTTTCTCCTTCCCCTTCTTTTTTCTCCTCCTTTTCTATCTCTCCTCTTCTAAATGCATCTCGAGCATGAAAGCATATATGAAACAAAATAAGCTCTTTGCCATAGTTAATCTGGAACGGATCAAGATCTGATTTCTGGATCTCATTTCCCAAGATATGAGCATGACTTTAAATATAAAGTTAGGATAAACATATTGCTTCATAGAGCCCACAATATTTTGGCCAGGATTATCTCCATGCTGGATTTGGTTAGAACTTTTTGTTCAGCTAAATAGGCCACAAGTTTCTGTTAACTTACACTTAATGTCATCAATTTCTTAGAAAGTTCCAGAGAATAAAAATAACCCCTGAATTTTGATGCATTTGCATAACTACACTGCATAACATTTTCTCTAGATTACGCATCACCATACTTGGTATTTATGTAAGCAGTATTGAGACTATACTTTTTTTTCTCCCCAGAATTTTAATTTGTTCAACAGCATTGGCCTGCCTACTTTGGGAAAACTTGAGATAGGAACATATGAACTTTAGGCACAGATAAAGTAGAAAGTTTTAAAACAACATTTGGCTTTAAAGCAACTCTATAATGGAACAATTTTGAATACAATAAGATATTCATAGTGTGATTCAATTTCCTAGACATTATTTTTTGACATTCAGGTTTTCAGTATCCTACCTATTACATGAAATGAAGAATACATATTCATAGAGCAGCTTTCTACTTTAAATTGTTTTAAAAATAATTATGTGATGTTCTAGGCTTCAAGGTAAAAAATAGGTAGACAAGAGTTTTTATGCAACTCTGCATTTCAAATGTGATATATATGAGTAAGGATGCAATATGTATAAATGGAAAAGTTTAATCAGAACCATGGGCACAAAAATCTAACACTGATATAGATTTCTGTGGTTTTTATTCCAGGAAAGGGGAATTTGGTCCTCAAAATAGGATGTGTATTCCCAAACCAATAATTAACTTGGAGAAAAATAGTTGAGGCGGATTTTCTGAGTCACTGGGGTATGGTCTTCAAGTCATCTTTCTAATTAGTTGGGGTCATCCATCAACACACTTTGCTAAGTTAAATGATATGGTGCATTGTTGGGAGTTTGATAGCTTACTCTGTTACATTTCAGTGGGAACATTTTAACAAAACAAACCTTTAAAATATAGCATTTTAAAAAGTGGGTGAAACGAATAACCATTCAAAAGCTCCATAGCCATACTTACTGGAGAAAAAGGACAAATATCTACCTTCTGAATTATTGTCCAATACATGCAATCTATCCAAAATGGATATTTATTATATCAGTCTATGGAGAAGCAAGATGACATCAATGGAATGAGGGTAACCACATGGTATCTCTCAATTTCTCATCCACCCTCCCCCTAAACTGCCCAGTTACATGGTACTTCTGATATTTTTCCCATGAACTATCAAAGCATTGGTGCTACAGACAGGCAAGTACAGAGAGTGGCAGTGAAAGATTGCTTTATCACGGCAGTTTCCCAGGCATGTGACTCAAGGAATATATCATTGGAGTTGATTCCAAAAGTCTGGTGACAATAGAGAGTAATTAATTGCTAAGGGTTCAGGCTATAGGGTCAGACAGACCTGAGGTTGAGTCCTCTTTCTTCTACTTTTTTACTGATATGAACTTGGGGAAGTTTTCTTTTTCATGCTTGACTTTCTATAATTATGCAATGGAGATAAATAATACAGCAGAGAATTTATTTGAGGATTCATTTACGTAAGTACAGAGTTACTATTACCATTATCACTTTTGCTTTCTTTCAGAATTTCACTTGCATAAAACTGCTCCTCTGAGAGGTCAATAAACAAGTCCAAATTCATTATTAAGAGTTGTTAATGGACAACCACATATTCCTTGATTTGCTCTCACCTAACCAAGAGAATATTCATGCTATAACAAGCACTTCTTGCTATACTTATATACTACAAGGCAAATAAATAAGCTTGTGATTAAAATAAGAAAAAAAAAATAATCATGCAGCTCTCTGAAAGCTACCCAGCTGGATTCATTGCTTGAGATTTATAATCTAGGCCCTGCTTTCAAGGCTTGTTTCTGATAGCTGACTTGTGTTGCCCTTGGCTGATGTAACCTGAATATAGCCCTTGACACATCAGAGGATTCAACCATTCATCCTGCAACAGGAGGAGCAGGAGAGACTAACGCTAGTCCAACTATAGACTGCATTCTCTAAACAGCTTCCTGCTCAGCAAAATCTTGGCCAGGGTGAAAAAGTGGGTATTATGGATGACTGTCCTGCAGCTTAACTTCATCTGCCCTTGGTCAGAAGGGGAAGAATGAGAAAGAGATAAGCAGCCTGTTATATCCAGGAGCTGGCCTGGCACTGTCAGCTAGGACTTAATGTTTCTACAAGCTGGCCTGGCACTCACAGACATCTAGGCTTGGGGTTCCTCTGTTGAACAGAAACAATTTCTCAGAACATCAACATTGACAAAACCACTCTGTGATCTTTATGATTCAAGACAAAAACAAGTCATCTCTGTAAATGTGTCTGCACAAAGACAAAACACATGCATTGTCCAAGCCACAAAAATGACCAAACATTTCCTCATCCTGGCCAGTATGAGTGGCTGCTGCTTCTTTATTGAATAGTTTTAAGTCTCAGTCTAGTCTTCCTCCTTCTAGATAAGACTTAGTAAGATGACCAATCATAGAATTACCCCTGCTTCCTGATACATACAATCCAAAGCAAAGTCCTCCCTCCTTACATGCTTCCTAAAATCACCTGCCACAAGCCTAAATCTGTGTTTGCAAAAATCCTTTTACTGAGAGGCCCCGTGGTTCTCTATGGTGTGTGTTCTCCCTCCCTACAACAAGTTGCAATAAACCCAAGTTGTTAAACTCTAGGTGCATTCCCAGTGGTCTTTGGCTGGAAGATATTGACAAAGTTGAACAAATGAACTTCCTATGTGATACTGAAAATACAAATGTGAGTAATCAAGACAATATGGTACTGACACAAAAACAGATCTGTGGAACAGGATAGAAAGCCCAGAGATAAACCCATGCACATATGGTCACCTTATTTTTGATAAAGGAAGAAAGAATATACAATAGAGAAAAGACAGCCTCTTCAATAAGTGGTGCTGGGAAAACTGGACAGATACATGTAAAAGAATGAAATTAGAACACTCCCTAACACCATATACAAAAATAAACTCAAAATGGATTAAAGACCTAAATGTAAGGCCAGAAACTATAAAACTCTTAGAGGAAAACATAGGCAGAACACTCTGTGACATAAATCACAGCAAGAGCCTTTCTGACCTACCTCCTAGAGAAATGGAAATAAAAACAAAAATAAACAAATGCGACCTATGGAAACTTAAAAGCTTTTGCACAGCAAAGGAAACCTTAAACAAGACAAAAAGACAACCCTCAGAATAAGAGAAAATATTTGCAAATGAAGCAACTGACAAAGGATTAACCAAAGGATTAACCAAAATTTACAAGTAGCTCATGCAACTCAATATCAAAAAAAACAACCAATCCAAAAATGGGCAGAAGACCTAAACAGACATTTCTCCAAAGAAGATATACAGATCACCAACAAACACATGAAAGAATGTTCAACATCACCAATCATTGGAGAAATGCAAATCAAAACTATAGTAAGATATCACCTCACACAGGTCAGAACGGCAATCATCAAAATATCTACACACAATAAATGCTGGAGAGGGTGTGGAGAAAAGGGAACCCTCTTGCACTGTTGGTGGGGAGGTAAATTGATACGGCCACTATGGAGAACAGTATGGAGGTTCCTTAAAAAACTAAAAATAGAACTACCATACGAGCCAGCGATCCCACTACTGGGCATATACCCTGAGAAAACCATAATTCAAAAAGAGTCATGTACCAAAATGTTCATTGCAGCTCTATTTACAATAGCCCGGAGATGGAAACAACCTAAGTGTCCATCATCGGATGAATGGATAAAGAAGATGTGGCACATATATACAATGGAATATTACTCAGCCATAAAAAGAAACAAAATTGAGCTATTTGTAATGTGGTGGATAGACCTAGAGTCTGTCATACAGAGTGAAGTAAGTCAGAAAGAGAAAAACAAATACCATATGCTAACACATATATATGGAATATGAGAAAAAAAAATGTCATGAAGAACCTAGGGGTAAGACAGGAATAAAGACACAGACCTACTAGAGAATGGACTTGAGGATATGGGGAGGGGGAAGGGTAAGCTGTGACAAAGCGAGAGAGAGGCATGGACATATATACACTACCAAATGTAAAATAGATAGCTAGTGGGAAGCAGCCGCATAGCACAGGGAGATCAGCTCAGTGCCTTGTGACTGCCTGAAGGGGTGGGATAGGGAGGGTGGGAGGGAGGGAGACGCAAGAGGGAAGAGATATGGGAACATATGTATATGTATAACTGATTCACTTTGTTATAAAGCCAAAACTAACACATCATTGTAAAGCAATTATACTCCAATAAAGATGTTAAATAAAATAAAAATAAAAAAATAAAATAAAAAAGAAAATACAAATGTGAATCAGGTGAATTGCTGTAAATGTTTTTTAAAAAATCAAATGGAGCAACAACTTTATGCTCCTGAACCTCTAAACAAAGTAAATCTCTTTTGCTCTACTGGTACCAACGTGGATTAGCTTATTTTAGCATGGAAAAACAACAAAGAGATTTTTCCAGGATGGATCTGGGCTCCCTTTGAGAGCAATCTGCCTTGTGTATCATCAGGGCAAATCTTTTACAAAGACAAAACAAAGAAATAGACAAAAAAAAATCCCTGAACCCTACACTCAATTCATAAAGCATTTCCATCTAGAGCAGTAGAATTTTCTTTACCTAGATCATGATAAGGTATTGTTAGGGTTGGGGGGTGCTAGAGAGGAGTTCTGGTTTATTGAATGTTCTGATTAACATAATTTGTTTTTCAACAATTATGTGATAGAACTAAACAACATTGAGTAGGACGGGGGACATCAAGGAAAGAAGGAAGACTAAGAAAAGAAAGGTGATGTGGAATGCTCAGTGATATTTTAGGAAACAGAAGAACATTACAAGGACTAGAAGGTTTCTATGACTGGCTAGGACCAAAATGCTCTCAAGGAGATGCAGAACCAGGTCTATACTGTGCAGCCATTTGGGAGAAAAGCAATGATATCTATATGTGTAAATGTGTAAATTCATGGAGTATTCTAGTAAGGATGTATAAGAAACTGATAACAGTGACTGACTCTAGGCAAGAGAACTGGGTGGTTGTGTCAGTGAGGGGGAAGGAGATTTATTTATTTATACATACACACACACACAACATGCATATTTATGTATATGTATATATAACAAGAATTGTTAATAAAGAATATATGTAAAAAATGTTTACCACACACATTCCTTATTTACTAAAAATAAATAAATAATATTTTAATATAAAACTAAGTCATAAAAAGAGAATATATGAATAGAGTAATGCCTGATCTTGAGATAGAACAGATGCTTTTTAACAAAGTACAGGAAGAAAAGACAAATACTGATTGTGAATTAATACAACTTGCAAGTTCTCTGGAGCCTTTTTGGAGTCAGATTTCAGTTTGAATCCTGGCTCTTCCTGTTTTAGCTGGATGACAGTGTGTTTAAGTGTAAGTGACTTACTACACTTTCTGAGATGTAGGTTTCTCGTCTTAATAGAGAGGTTTAAAAATATTGTTGTGAAGACTCAGTGGATTAAAGCAGACACACACTTAGCCCAGTGAGTGGTGTTTAGAAAATGGCTTCCCATTTCTTTTTTTGTTTGCTAATTTTGTTGCCTGGGCCACATACCACTCTCCCGAAGGCCCACCCCTCATCCTGGCCTATTTCTTTGGGGTGATTAGTAGTAAAACCTTTAACAAAAGAAGACCTGTCAGTGCCCCTTGGCAGAGTTGAAAAGTGGAGGTAGGGGTGGGGCAGAGGCCTGCTGCTCCGGGAGATTGGAGAAGAGAATGGCGGTAGCTGCTGTGTTAATTTCCTAGGGTTACCGGCACAAACTTGGTGGCATAAAACAACAAAAACTTATTCCCTCGGAGTTCTGGAGGCTAGAAGTCTGGAAACCAAGGGATCACATTCCCTCTGAGGGCTCTACAGAAGAATCCTTCCTTGCCTCTTCCTGTTTTTCGGGGGTCTCCGGCAATCCTTGGCCTTCCTTGGCTTGTAGCTGCATCATTCCAATCTCTGCCTCTGCAGTTACATGACCTTCTTCCCTGGGTCTCTGTGTTTCCTCTCCCCTTTTTGTAAGGACAGCAGTCATTGGATTTAGAGCCCACTCAAATCCAGTATGACCTCATCTTAACTTGATTACCTCTGCGATAACCCTATTTCCAAATAAGGTCACATTCACAGGTACTGGAAGTTAGGACTTGAACATATCTTTATTGGGGAAGTAACCGCACCTCCCTCGTGAAACAGACCTGTAGTGGCCTGGAGAGGGAGGAATGCAAACTGAATGGCTGTTTCTAGGAGTCGAAGGCAGGCACACAGTGAAATTATCTTGGGACAGAGATAAAGCGTCAGGCCTGTAAGTGGCTGCAAGACAGCTTGTTGAAACTTTCTAAAATGTAGGCATCCCTTTCCCATGTTGAATTCAATGGCAATTTTGTAGCACCTTTGAAAACGTCACATCTCATCTATAGGACCCTAGTTATAGCTCCAAAAGGGGGAGGGCACTGCAGTTTTGCAGTTTGTTTCATAAAAGTTGATTTTGAAAGGTATATCACATCTATACATTTTAATTGGCTCATCCCTAAAGAACTATCCCCAGGCTTAAAAAGACTGATGCTGAAATGGAACATGACATAAATATACTGGGCACCAACCATTAAGGGGCCAGAGGAGCAAGTTCCTCCTAAGGTTTGCAGAGCCTGGGCCGATAGTACATGGAGGCTCCCATCTGCACCTTTCTCTCTTATTTTTCTGCCCCATAAAGGGCCTCACTCACATCCAGGTGGACACTCCAGAACTCATATCCAAACACCATTCATCACCCTAAAAATATACCTCTTTGCCCCCCTCAGGCTTAAGGTATGTGTGTTGACAGTAAGGTCTGTTGGAAAAGGATGAGCACAGGCCCTAGAAGTGAGACTTTGGCCATTCTGGCATGGAATTCCTAATCCTAAGTACCCAGAATATGGTCCAGAAGGTGAGGGTGGGCGCTCAGATTCTGGGGGGAGCACATCATCTTAACCCTTGGACTTTACCGCAGAGGCATGGCGAAGGAGGCCCAGATGAAGGCTCTCCAAAGTGTGGGACCCCAGAGTAGGGACTTGATTGCCCAGGTCTATGGAATTAACGCTCAGCAGTTTGATCTGTACTTCACTACCTTAGCTCTCTTAGCTTGGGACAGGGAAAAGGCCTTCATTAACACCTACATTTCCTTTCCTAGGATTGCGGCCATCATCATGATAGAATTCTACCTTCACTTTTCATCTTGAATCTTTTCATTGCTTGGTTTGGCTTTTAAACTATTTTAGACACTTAAAAATAAGATCTCTTATCTTTTCTCTATTTGGTTTCTAATTCTTCTCTAGTTTTGATAAGTGGTCAAATACTTGGTGCCAGGAGGTTGCTACAGGGTTAACTGGATCGTACTAAAGGAATTAAAGGTGAGGAATGAGCCCCAGATGGGACCTCTAAAAAATATACCAAGAGTTATTTCATTGGTGCCTCTCTGAACCATGGCTTGAATTTTCCCTCTGTTACCAGTGTTTGTGTTCTGAGGGTAGGAAACTGAATTAAGAGAGGGACTAGAAAAATACTGTTACTGGACATAAGAAATTTAGAAAATTTACTCCCTTGAGTTGGCCCTAAGATGTTGTACTTGATTATCCAGGGATAGGGCAGACATCCTGAAGATGTTCCTAGTGAATTTCAGCAAAGCAGACTGACCCTTGCCATCTTTATGTTATTACAGGAAACCCAAGAAAGCTATGATTGCTATGGACTGCATGTCCTTTAATGACATAGATTTGAGAAATGTTCTACATATAAGGATATTCACTATAGAATTATTTATAGTTGTAAAATTAGAAACAAACATTTAGCCAATTTTTAAGCAGTGTGATGCATACCTTCAAGAATTGTTCTACAGATATTAAAAACTCATGTTGTAGTACAATATTTAATAACATGAAATATTTTTATGACTGTATTAAATAAAGTAGGCTGTTATGAAACAGCATGTCTAATGTGATTTAAATTTGGAGAAGGGACGATTATTGATGTGTACTCGTGTGAAAAAAAAAAAAAAAGCTAGCCAGGTATATTCCAAAGCATTAACAGTGTTGATGGTAGTTGGTAGTTTTATTTTCTTCCTTTATTTTTTCTGAATTCTGCACATTGTCTCCAACAGATACATTACATTTTACTAATAAAAAATAAAAATGGTGGGCCTCCCTGGTGGCGCAGTGGTTGAGAGTCCGCCTGCCGATGCAGGGGACACGGGTTCGTGCCCCGGTCCGGGAAGGTCCCACATGCCGCGGAGTGGCTGGGCCCGTGAGCCATGGCCGCTGAGCCTGCGCGTCCGGAGCCTGTGCTCCGCAGTGGGAGAGGCGCCAACAGTGAGAGGCCCGCATACCGCCAAAAAAAAAACAAAACACACACACACAAAGCAAAACAAAAACAAACAAAATAAATAAAAATGGTAAATAAAAGCATCAACCTATCTTAGAAAAAGAACAATAATTAATTTTTGTATTTGTGTAAAGTTAAAATCGTGACATCATGAGCTGTGGAATGCATCTTCTCTTTGCCTTGCTCCTCTATTCATGACATTTAAGGCTGTCAACCTTGTGTATCTGTAGAGAACACTGATTTGTTTATGTAAAGAGGTGCCAATATCTTTCTAAAAAAGATGATAATGTTTAGGGTCATCAAAAATGCTAATGATGGGGCTTCCCTGGTGGCGCAGTGGTTGAGAGTCCGCCCGCCGACGCAGGGGACACGGGTTTGTGCCCTGGTCCGGGAGGATCCCACGTGCCGCGGAGTGGCTGGGTCCGTGAGCCATGGCCGCTGAGCCTGCGCGTCCGGAGCCTGTGCTCCGCAACAGGAGAGGCCACAACAGTGAGAGGCCCGCATACCGCAAAAAAAAAACAAAAAAAACTAAGTCTCAACCAAAGCTTCCTATAAGTTGCTTGCAAGTGAAAGATTTGAGCTCTGCCTAGTGAAAATTACTCTACTGCTACTACATTACCAGGACTCCATACAGCTAATTTTGGATGTAGTCGTTTCCATCCACCTATTTTTCCACTAAGAAAGGCCTAATACATTATCTAAAAGCATGAGAAAGCACAGTCAAATGCACAAAATGGCCCTTTCTAGCATACTCTCTAAAGCCACTGCTTCACACATATTTTGCCAGTCACGTTTTAGGTGCAGGAGAGTCAGGTTTTGGGGCTGGCAATGAGACAATCAGCTAGAAACAATCTGAGGTTCCACCTTTCCCAGGAAAGAGATATCCTTCTCTTGGTCTGAGTATGTGCTATGCAAGATTATACCCACAGAGGTTTATTATATTCTATTTATTAAAAGGCTCATTTTCCTGTTTTCTTTATTCATATTTTTTATTCTCAGAATTTATTCTAAGTTCTGATCTTTATGTCTTGAATCAATACTAAGAAATATACTGAGATCAGTCAGGGGTGAGAAGAATGAACTTGAAAAAAATAAAGAAAACTTTAAAAGGTGAATTGATAGATCCTCATTGAGCATGTTTCTGCTTGTCACTAAAGGTGCAAGAAAATTATTCCTGTTCTAATAAATAAATAGTTTGGCCTAAACTTAAATGTAAGAGAAGGGTGAGAATTGAGCCTGTTTTGGGAATTAGCTTCAGAGGGACCACTATGAGGCTGTGTGTTTAGTTAGAACAGATTTTGTCCAAATCTCCAGCTGACTGAAAGAGAGGCCATACGGAAATTCTGTTAATTATTTGGAGTAAAACTATTGCTAGGAGGTCATGAACATTCATTAACAGCGTGGACTTTGAGTTCAGGAAGACCTTGTTTGAAATTCTATCACTTCCCTTTCTGAAGTTCAGTTTCCTCACCTGTGAAAATGGGATGATCCTAGCTATTTTCCAGTATTGTTGCAAGGATTAAATACACTAATGTGTGCCAAGCGCTTAGCATACTACCTGGCGCACTGTTATGTCCAGTAAATAGGAACCATGCAGGATTATCGTGCAGCATCATGTAGTATGATGTCCATAGTGACACCAAATAAATACTTTGCTAAAGTTCTTCTGAATTGATTAGAGGGAATAGAGGAGATCTATAGAAGAATCTAAGCCACGTGTCAAATTAAAAATAGCATATGATAATTTAGGAAATCCCAAATCTCTTTATATACAGAGAAGTTTCCAACTGGACTTGTATATGAGGCAAAAAGAATAATTTCTAATGATAGGCTTATTAAGAATTAGAAATGTATGCTTGGCTAAAAGAAAAGGTAAAATATGTAGAGTAAATTTAGTAAACTTTAAATTTCAGAAATTCTGATTTGGATTCAGTACCCATTCAGACTGATTAGCACTAGATTTCTAAGGCTGACCTCAAACCCATTTTTAAAATAATTTTTTTCAGATGTTGGCTTTGTTTTCAGAACTAATTTTGAACTTATGTTTTTACCACAGTTGGCATTTTGGTTTTTCTTATCTCCCACAAAATTCTGTTATTTGCTTGGGGATAGGACTGTGCCTTATTTATCTTTTCTGTTTCCCCAAATATTTAGTATTTGACATATTAGATCTTCCGTACACACATGCACACACAGACACACATACATAAAATGATGCCACTATTAACTGTCTTTTAGCATGCACTTACTATTTACTGGGCACTGGGATAAGGAATTCACATTCATTATAGTATTTAATTTTCTGAGCAACCCTGAAAATTTAGTATTGCTATTTACATTTTATAGAAGAAAAAATAACAGAGGCTTAGAGAGATTCTATAAAGCTACATTCCAAGATTATAATGGTAAGTGAACACCAGCCCAATTCTGTCTGTTCCTAAAGTTATTGCTTTTAACAATGGTGCTACATTGATTGAATGAGGTATGATATGTCTAGGGCTTTTGGATGCTCAAATCTTAGGGTGTAATTTTGAAAAATATATCTTAGAATTAAGGTTTGTTTGATGGCCAATTAATTCTATTAGGTCCAAAGGCACTAACCCCATGGTAGTTCTCATATCTACTTACTTGGAAGGAATTATCTGTATTTAAAAAAATAAACATTGACAAGAGAAAAATCTTTTCTAGGGCTCTCTTGCAGTTCAAAAAGTAGTTGAACATAACTTTAGTAGTACAAACTGAGCTTAGTCCTTATGACTAATTTCAATAACTCTGTCAGAAAAGAAGAGAAGAACATCAGTAATAAAACCTGCTTCACTCCTGAAATTTATATGGAATCACAAAATACCCTGAATAGCCAGAGAAATCCTGAGAAAGAAGAACAAAGCAGGAAGCATCACACTCCCTGATTTCAAGCTATACTATAAAGCTATAGTAATCAAAACAGTATGGTTCTGGTATAAAAACAAATAGGCCAGTGGAATAGAACTGAGAGCTCAGAAATATATCCAAACATATATGGTCAACTAATATTTGCCAAAGGAGCCAAAAATACTTCATGGAGAAAAGAGAGTCTCTTCAGTAAATGGTGGTGGGAAAATTGGATGCTCACATGTAAATTAATGAAACTGGACCCCTATCTTACATCACTCACAACAATTAACTTGAAATGGATTAAAGACTTAAATGGAAGAATTGAAACCATGAAACTCCTAGAAGAAAACTTAGGAATAAAGCTCCTTGACATGGGTCTTGGTAATGATTTTTTGGATATGACACCTAAAGCTCAAGGAACAAAATCAAAAATAAACAAGTGGGGCTATCTCAAACTATAAGATTCTGCACAGCAAAAGAATCCATCCAGAAAGTGAAAAGACAACCTACAGAATCAGAAAAAAATATTTGTAATCTATATATCTGATAGGGGGTTAATATCCAAAGTATATAAATAACTCATACAGCTCAATAGCAAAAATCCCCCAAATAACCCAATTACAAAACTGAGCAAAAGACCTGAATAAACATTTTCCCGAAGAAGATATACAAAAGCCAACAGATACATGAAAGGATGCTTAACATCACTAGTCATTAGGGAAATGCAAATTAAAACCACAGTGAGATACCTCCTCATGCCTGTTAAAATGGCTATCATCTAAAAGACAAGAGAAAAACGCTGGCATGGATGTGAAGAAAAGGGAACCCTTGTGCACCATTGGCAGGATTGTATATTGTTACAACCACTATGGAAAACAGTATGGAGCTTCCTCAAGAAATTAAAAGTTGAACTACCATATAACAGCAATTCCACTTCTGGGAATATATCCAAAGGAAACAAAAACATTACCTTGAAAAGATACCTGCACCCCCATGTTCATGGCAGCTTTATTTACAATAGTCAAGACATGGAAATAACCTAAGTGTCCATTGATGGATGAATGGATAAGGAAGTTGTTGTATATATAATGGAATATTATTTACCAATAAAAAATGAGGAAATCCTACCATTTGTGACAACATGGATGGACCTTGAAGGCATTATGCTAAGTGAAATAAGTCAGACAGAGAAAGATAGATACCAATCTCACTTATATATAGAATTTAAACAAACAAACAAACCTCATAGATAAAGAGACCAGACAAGTGGTTGTCAGAGGCAGAGGGTTGGGGGAGAATTGAGGGAAGTGTTGGAGGGGGTGCAGATTTCCGGTTATAAGATAAATGAGTACTGAGGATGTAATGTACAGCATGGTTACCCCTGCTGTATTAAATATGGGAAAATTGCTAAGAAAGTAAATCCTAAGAGTTCTCATCAGAAGGGGAATTTGTTTTTTCTTTTTATTACGTCTGTATGAGATGATGGATGTTAGCTGAACCTAGTGTGGCAATCATTTCACGATATACAGAAACCAAACCATCATACTATATGCCTTAAACTTATACACTGATGTTTGTCAATTATGTCTCATTAAAATTAGAGAAAAAAAGAAAAGCTGTTTGTAGTATTTACCTACATTACCATGAAGCTGGTTTCTTTGGCAATGGGATATAAAGAACTTCCACAATTACCTAAATAGTATGCTTTAGTTCCCAAGCCACTCTGATTCCCCAAGAGATTAGATCAGAATAGTCTACACATTCTAATATTTTGATTGTCAAATTCTTTGCAGCACTGATACTATATATAGTATAGGCATGGACTGGCACAGGTTAAGATCAAGTGTGAAGTAGACACACAACAAACTGCAGGTGAATTAAATCAACCTAAATGCTACGTATTGCTTTAGGTTGTTTGGTTATCTCTTCTATATTATTTTTATTTCAATGAAGCTGAAAATAGAACACAAAAACACACACAGGTAATGAAAGAATCTGAGTCAATAGTGCAAAAGAATAATCAGTAGATGAGATGAAAGTTTAAAAAGATGCGGGGCACAATTTGAAGCCAGATGTGAGTTCCTTGCACATTCTTGCATCTAAGTGTTTAACAATCCAAGGAAAGATAGAAATATAATAGGCTACATAATCATAGTGAAAAATTACCCGTTTAGGAGGAACACGAGCAGATCTGGTTCTAAGTTTTCTTGAATGAATCCTCACTGAGTAGAAACTTACATTATAGAGAGCAATAGCTTTAGAGTAAATAAGACAATGCATTTTCAAACGTTGTTTCTTTTACTGTCCTTCACTAGAGGCTAAAATCATTGTGACCAATGCAAAATAATAAAAGAACAATCGTGGGCATAAATTGAATATGAAGGATGCAAGGTCCATGAAATACATATATCATTGCTAATTATATACAGTTTTTTTCTTCATAAGGTATTTTACTGTGGAATTTAGTTACTTGTCATTGTGAACCATGGCATGCCTGTTTTTAACTGCCAGAGGAATCAGGGAACATAACCATATTAGGCATTAAAAAAAATGCAAGCAAAGGATTAAAGGAAAACAGTTTAATAAATCCCTTTAAAAATGCTCTACAGCATTTCTTCCTGAATTGTTTATTTCAGACAATAGGTAGAACTTGGAGCCTCCAGGCAGTTTGCCTTTGCATTTTATGGGTCCTTGCATTTTTCTGTGAAGATGAGATAAGGCCTGTCTTGTATGCTTTGATGTTATTTCCATCATTTAACAGATTCTCTTGGAAAGAAGCAATGAGTGCATCACCAACTATGAAAAGGATGCTCTTCATTAAATTGTCCTCATCAAGAGGCATGGAAGTAATGGTGGAAAGAATTTGACTTTGAGATCAGACACACTTAACACCACTGTATAGTATGAATTTGGACATGCTTTTAACCACTGAGCCCTAGTTTCCTCATCTATAACATTATGCTGATGATACCTACTGTGATAGTTAGGGTTCATTTGTTGTTAGCATCAGATAGTGATTGGCAAACTTAACAGAAATGGAATTTATTGGAAGGATGTTGCAGAAATTCACAGAATATATGGGAAGACAGTAAAACTAGATTATAGGTGGGAATGAAGCAGGCCTGCCATGGGGGTATTCAAGAGGCAGAAACACCCTCTAATTTCCTCAGACACTACTGCTATAATGAATACTCTCCACTGCTTTTCCTTGAGTCACTCTGATCAAGTTTCAAGGTTCCTGGAAAGAGAGTCCAATTGGCCTAACATGATGGTTTGACTAGGAGAACACTAAGTCTACAGACTTAGAAAGGTTACACACAATGGATGAGAGGTAATTCCCCAAAGGACGTTTGCCACAAGAAAGGGAAATAAGTGCCAATCACTCAAAAAATGAATAAGAGGTAAAACATCTCCACGACATCTACCATGATGGAGTCTGGTGGAGATTAAATGTTATAACATTTATAAAGTGCCTGGCACATAATAGACTATCCTGGAATGAAAGCTCCATGAGGGAAGGCACTTGGCTTTATTCGTTGCTGCATCTGAAATGCCTAGAATAGTAGCTTGCAAAAGTAAGCACTGAATTAATAGTTGTTGAGTGTGGATTCAGTGTATGTTTCTTTCCTTCTTCATTCCTACAATCCTGACTCCCTTTACTGGTTAAGCTTGGCAGGAAATGAGCTTCTGGTAAGATATATTTTGGATAAATGGCATTTAGTAGCATATGCTACTTCTACTGAATGGTTATCACATGATCCTTAGATTTTCAGTCATCCATTGAGGCCAATAGGAAAGCATCAGCAGGGCATTAGAGGGTGGTGGCATTCCCTCAACATCTTTAGAAGTGAAAGCATATCCACTTTTCGGTCTGGTTCTGTGAGTCAGAACTCTTTGGATCTCTGTCTTGTTCACATTTTCACATTTTCCTCAGGATATTTACATGACTCCATGATCATGGCTTATTTACTTTCCTGATCAAAGCTTCTGGTGGGACCAGTCCCTCCCATCAAGAAACTTGTACAAGCCTTTTAGATAGCCTCATCCACCAGAGAGCAGACAGCAGAAGCAAGAAGAACTACAATCTTGAAGCCTGTGGAACAAAAGCCACATTCACAGAAAGATAGATAAGATGAAAAGACAGAGGGCTATGTAACAAATGACAGAACAAGATAAAACCCCAGAAAAACAACTAAATGAAGTGGAGATAGGCAACCTTCCAGAAAAATAATTCAGAATAATGATAGTGAAGATGATCCAGGACCTCGGAAAAAGAATGGAGGCAAAGATCGAGAAGATGCAAGAAATGTTTAACAAAGACTTAGAAGAATTAAAAAACAAACAAACAGAGATGAACAATACAATAACTGAAATGAAAACTACACTAGAATGAATCAATAGCAGAATAACTGAGGCAGAAGAACGGATAAGTGACCTGGAAGACAGAATTGTGGAATTCACTGCTGTGGAACAGAATAAAGAAAAAAGAATGAAAAGACATGAAGACAGCCTAAGAGACCTCTGGGACAACATTACACAACAACATTCGCATTATAGGTGTCCCAGAAGAAGAGAGAGAGAAAGGACCATAGAAAATATTTGAAGAGATTATAATTGAAAACTTCCCTAACATGGGAAAGGAAATAACCACCAAGTCCTGGAAATGCAGAGAGTCCCATACAGGATAAACCCAAGGAGAAAAACGCAGAGACACATAGTAATCAAACTGGCAAAATTTAAAGACAAAGAAAAAATATTGAAAGCAGCAAGGGAAAAACGACAAATAACATACAAGGGAGCTCCCATAAGGTTAACAGCTGATTTCTCAGCAAAAACTCTACAAGCCAGAAGGGAGTGGCATGATATACTTAAAGTGATGAAAGGGAAGAACCTACAACCAAGATTACTCTACCAGGCAAGGATCTCATTCAACTTCGATGGAGAAATCAAAAGCTTTACAGACAAGCAAAAGCTAAGAGAATTCAGCACTGCCAAACCAGCTCTACAACAAATGCTAAAGAAACTTCTCTAAGTGGAAAACACAAAAGAAGAAAAAGACCTGCAAAAACAAACCCAAAACAATTAAGAAAATGGTCATAGGAACATACATATCCATTAAACGTAAATGGATTAACTGCTCCAACCAAAAGACACAGGCTTGCTGAAGGGATAAAAAAATAAGACCCATATATATGCTGCCTACAAGAGACCCACTTCAGACCTAGGGACACATACAGACTGAAAGTGAGGGGATGGAAAAAGATATTCCATGCAAATGGAAATCAATAGAAAGCTGCAGTAGCAAAACTCGTATCAGATAAAATAGACTTTAAAATAAAGAATGTTATAAGAGACAAGGAAGGACACTACATAGTGACCAAGGGCTCAATCCAAGAAGAAGATATAACAATTATAAATATATGTGCACCCAACATAGGAGCACCTCAGTACATAAGGCAACTGCTAACAGCTATAAAACAGGAAATAGACGATAACACAATAATAGTGGTGGACTTTAACACCTCACTTACAGCAAAGGACAGATCATCCAAAACGAAAATAAATAAGGAAACAGAAGCTTTAAATGACACAATAGACCAGCTAGATTTAATCGATATTTATAAGACATTCCATCCAAAAACAGCAGATTACACTTTCTTCTCAAGTGCGCACATAACATTCTCCAGAATAGATCACATCTTGGGTCACAAATCAAGCCTCAGTAAATTTAAGAAAATTGAAATCATATCAAGCCTCTTTTCTGACTACAATCCTATGAGATTAGAAATAAATTACAGTGAAAAATACGCAAAAAACACAAACACATGGAGACTAAACAATACATTACTAACTAACCAAGAGATCACTGAAGAAATCAAAGAGGAAATAAAAAAACACCTAGAGACAAATGACAATGAAAACACAATGATCCAAAACCTATGGGATGCAGCAAAAGCAGTTCTAAGAGGGAAGTTTATAGCTATACAAGCCTACCTCAAGAAACAAGAAAAATCTCAAATAAACAATCTAACCTTACACCTAAAGGAACTAGAGAAAGAAGAACAAACAAAACCCAAAGTTAGCAAAGGAAAGAAATCATAAAGATCAGAGCAGAAATAAATGAAATACAAACAAAGAAAACAATAGCAAAGATCAATAAAGCTAAAAGCTGGTTCTTTGAGAAGATAAAATTGATAAACCATTAGCCACACTCATCAAGAAAAAGAGGGAGAGGACTCAAATCAATAAAATTAGAAATGAAAAAGGAGAAGTTACAACAGACACCACAGAAATACAAAGCGTCCTAAGAGACTACTACAAGCAACTGTATGCCAATAAAATGGACAACCTGGAAGAAATGGACAAAGTCTTAGAAAGGTATAACCTTCCAAGACTGAACCAGGAAGAAGTAGAAAATATGAACAGACCAATCACAAGTAATGAAATTGAAACTGTGATTAAAAATTTCCAACAAACAAAAGTCCAGGACCAGATAGCTTCACAGGTGAATTCTATCAAACATTTAGAGAAGAGCTAACACCAGTCCTTCTCAAACTCTTCCAAAATATTGCCAAGGAAGGAACACTCCCAAACTCATTCTGTGAGACCACCATCACCCTGATATCAAAACCAGACAAAGATACTACAGAAAAAGAAAATTACAGACCAATATCGCTGATGAATATAGATGCAAAAATCCTCAACAAAATACTAGCAAACAGAATCCAACAACACATTAAAAGGATCATACACCATGATCAAGTGGGATTTATCCCAGTGATGCAAGGATTCTTCAATATACACAAATCCATCAATGTGATACACCATATTAACAAATTGAAGAATAAAAACCATATGATCATCTCAATAGATGCAGAAAAAGCTTTTGACAAAATTCAACACCCTTTTATGATAAAAACTTTCCAGAAAGTGGGCATAGAGGGAACCTACCTCAACATAATAAAGGCCATATACGAAAAACCCACAGCAAACATTATTCTCAATGGTGAAAAACTGAAAGCATTTCCTCTAAGATCAGGAATGAGACAAGGATGTCCACTCTCACCACTATTATTCAACATAGTTTCAGAAGTCCTAGCCATGGCAGTCAGAGAAGAAAAAGAAATATAAGGATTACAAATTGGAAAACAAAAAGTAAAACTCTCACTGTTTGCAGATGAAATGCTACTATACATAGAGAATCCTAAAGATGCCACCAGAAAACTGCTAGAGGTAATCAATGAATTTGGTAAAGTTGCAAGATACAAAATTAATGCACAGAAATCTCTTGCATTCTTATACACTAATGATGAAAAATCTGAAAGAGAAATTAAGGAAAAATTCCCATTCATCATTGCAATAAAAAGAATAAAATACATAAGAATAAACCTATCTAGGGAGACAAAAGACCTGTGTGCAGAAAACTATAAGACACTGATGAAACAAATTAAAGGTGATACAAATAGATGGAGAGATATACCATGTTCTTGGATTTGAAGAATCAATATTGTGAAAATGACTATACTGCCCAAAGCAATTAACAGATTCAATGCAATCCCTATCAAATTACCAATGGCATTTTTTATGGAACTAGAAGAAAACATCTTAAAATTTGTGTGGAGACAAAAAGGACTCCAAATAGCCAAAGCAGTCTTGAGGGAAAAAAGCGGAGCTGGAGGAATCAGACTCCCTGACTTCAGATGATACTACAAAGCTATCAGTAATCAAGACAATATGGTACTGGCACAGAAACAGAAACATAGATCAATGGAATAGGATAGAAAGCCCAGAGATAAACCCACACACCTATGGTCAACTATGACAAAGAAGGCAAGGATATACAATGGAGAAAAGATAGTCTTTCCAATAAGTGGTGCTGGGAAAATTGGACAGGTACATGTAAAAGAATGAAATTAGAACCCTCCCTAACACCATACACAAAAATAAATTAATGGATTAGAGACCTAAATGTAAGACTGGACACTATAAAACTCTTAGACGAAAACATAAGAAGAACGCTCTTTGACATAAATTACAGCAAGATCTTTTTTGATCCACCTCCTAGAGTAATAGAAATAAAAACACAAACAAATGGGACCTAATGAAACTTCAAAGCTTTTGCACAGCAAAGGAAACCATAAACAAGGCAAAAAGACAACCCTCAGAATGGGAGAAAATATTTGCAAACGAATCAACGAACAAAGGATTAATCTTCAAAATATATAAACAGCTCATGCAGCTCAATATTAAAAAAAACAAACAACCCCATCCATAAATGGGCAGAAGACCTAAATAGACATTTCTCCAAAGAAGACATACAGATGGCCAAGAAGCACATGAAAAGCTGCTCAACATCACTAATTATTAGAGAAATGCAAGTCAAAACTACGAAGACATATCACTTCACACCGGTTAGAATGGGCATCATCAGAAAATCTACAAACAACAAATGCTGGAGAGGGTGTGGAGAAGAGGGAACCCTCTTGCACTGTTGGTGGGAATGTAAATTGATACAGCCACTATGGAAAACAGTATGGAGGTTCCTTAAAAAACTAAAAATAGAATTACCATATGACCCAGCAATCCCACTACTGGGCATATACCCAGAGAAAACCATAATTCAAAAAGACACATACACCCCAATGTTCATTGCAGCACTGTTTACCATAGCCAGGTCATGGAAGCAACCTAAATGCCCATTGATAGACAAATGGATAAAGAGGTTGTGGTATATATACAATGGAATATTACTCAGCCATAAAAAGGAATGATATTGGGTCATTTGTTGAGACGTGGATGGATCTAGAGACTGTCATACAGAGTGAAGTAAGTCAGAAAGAGAAAAACAACATATATTAACGCATATATGTGGAACCTAGAAAAATGGTACAGATGAACCAGTTTGCAGGGCAGAAATTGAGACACAGATGTAGAGAACAAACGTATGGACACCAAGTGGGGAAAGCTGCTGGGTGGTGGGGGTGGGGGTGTGATTAATTGGGCAATTGGGATTGACGTATACACTGATGTGTATAAAATTGATGACTAATAAGAATCTGCTGTATAAAAATAAAATTCAAAATAAATTAATAAATTAATAAATTAATTTAAAAAAAAAAAAAGCTTCTGGGTGGAACCAAGTATCATGAAAAGATCCAGGGCTTGAAAACTGGAACTACAAGTGAAGCGTCTAGAAGTTGTCTCTTAAAGAAGATAGCACCATTTATATTCATATCATTTTGTCCTGATAAATATTGTGACAAGTTGTCAGTCTCTTAACAGTGCTGGGAAGGCAAGAAGCGGGTCCTTAAAAAAGAAGTTGGGCTTCCCTGGTGGCGCAGTGGTTGAGGGTCTGCCTGCCGATGCAGGGAACACGGGTTCGTGCCCCGGTCCGGGAAGATCCCACATGCTGCGGAGCGGCTGGGTCTGTGAGCTATGGCCGCTGAGCCTGCGCGTCCTGAGCCGGTGCTCTGCAATGGGACAGACCACAACAGTGAGAGGCCCGCGTACCGCAAAAAAAAAAAAGGAAGTAAAGGTTACTTTAACATATCCAAATAAATATTGGAAAAACTGAATCATATTGTCCAAACGGCTTGTGATAAATTATGCTACCATTATGCACAGCCAACAGCATACACACAATCTTTTTCTTTTAACACCTTTATTGGAGTATAATTGCTTTACAATGGTGTGTTAATTTCTGCTGTATCACAAAGTGAGTCAGCTATATTTATATATATATCTCCATACCCCCTCCCTCTTGAGTCTCCCTCCCACTCTCCCTATCCCACCCCTCTAGGTGGTCATAAAGCACTGAGCTGATCTCCCTGTGATATGTGGCTGCTTCCCACTAGCTATCCATTTTACATTTGGTAGTGTATATATGTCCATACCACTCTCTCATTTCGACCCAGCTCACCCTTCCCCCTCCCCATGTCCTCAAGTCCATTCTCTACATCTTTATTCCTGTCCTGCCCCTAGGTTCTTCAGAACCTTTTTTGTTTGTTTGTTTAGATTCCATATATATGTGTTAGCATATGGTATTTGTTTTTCTCTTTCTGACATACTTCCATCTGTATGACAAACTCTAATGGTCCATCCACCTCACTACAAATAACTCAATTTCGTTTCTTTTCATGACTGAGGAATATTTCATTGTATATATGTGCCAAATCTTCTTTATCCATTCATCTATCGGTGGACACTTAGGTTGCTTCCATGTCCTGAATATTGTAAATAGTGCTGCAATGAACATTGTGGTACATGACTCTTTTTGAATTATGATTTTCCTTGAGTATATACTCAGTAGTGGGATTGCTGGCTCGTATGGTAGTTCTATTTTTAGATTTTAAGGAACCTCCATACTGTTCTCCATAGTGGCTGTATCAATTTACATTCCCACCAACAGTGCAAGAGGGTTCCCTTTTCTCTACACCCTCTCAGCATTTATTGTGTGTAGACTTTTTGATGATGGCCAGTCTGACCTGTGTGAGGTGATACCTCATTGTAGTTTTGATTTGCATTTCTCTAATGATTAATGATGTTGAGCATCCTTTCATGTGTTTGTTGGCCATCAGTATATCTTCTTTGGAGAAATATCTGTTTAGGACTTCTGCACACTTTTGGATTGGGTTGTTTGTTTTTGTGATATTGAGTTGCATTAACCTCTTGTATATTTTGGAGATTAATCCTTTGTCAGTTGCTTCATTTGCAAATATTTTTTTCCCATTCTGAGGGCTGTCTTTTTGTGTTGTTTATGGTTACCTTTGCTGTGCAAAAACTTTGAAGTTTCATTAGGTCCCATTTTTTAATTTTTGTTTTTATTCCATTTCTCTAAGAGGTGGGTCAAAAAGGATCTTGCTGTGATTTGTGTCATAGAGTGTTCTGCCTATGTTTTCCTCTAACAGCTTTATAGTGTCTGGCCTTACATTTAGGTCTCTAATCCATTTTGAGTTTATTTTTATGTATGGTGTTAGGAAGTGTTCTATTTTCATTCTTTTACATGTAGCTGTCCTGTTTTCCCAGCACCACTTATTGAAGAGGCTGTCTTTTCTCCGTTGTATATTCTTGCTGCTTTTATCAAAGATAAGGTGACTATATGTGCATGCTTTTATCTCTGGGCTTTCTATCCTGTTCCATTGATCTATATTTCTGTTTTTGTGCCAGTACCATACTCTCTTGATTACTGTAGCTTTGTAGTATAGTCTGGAGTCAGGGAGCCTGATTGCTCCAGCACCGTTTTTCTCTCTCAAGATTGCTTTGGCTATTTGGGATCTTTTGTGTTTCCTTACAAACTGCATACACACAATCTTAGTTGGCCCTTTGTGTTTGATGGATTGTAGGAGGAAACGAAATGAGAAGTGTAAGGCATGTAGGTTTTTGAATCTTACTTCTATTATTACAAATTGTGTGACTTTGAGTAAATAACTCTCTTTTCTGAATCTCAGTTTCCTCTCCCCAAGAATGGGCCTTCAGCTGCCTAGGTGGTTGTTATAGCGTTCAGTGTATTAGTGATTATAATTCACCTAGAAAAGTGATGCACATGAAATGTATTCAGTAATATTACACCTTCAACCCCATGGGATAAAGAGACCCATGCTACTCTGAGACATACATTTCTATGGGTGAAGAAATTCCCACTAATATTCAGAATGCTTCAGATTGAACCCCATCTCCATCATGCAGCAGCTGTGTGAATTTGGATAAGTTTTTTGCACTTATTTTAGTCTCAGTTACTTCATATGTAACATAGCGATAAGAATCCCCATTCTGTCTAACAGTTTTTTATGAGGACCCCGTGAAACACATGATGTTGTGAGTGGTGAGTTCTTAATCGTGTTGACAGCCTTCAGTTAGAGTAAACAACGTCTTCCATTATTCAGTACCTGTTTTGTGCTAGGCCCAGAGTTAAACTCTCAATATGCATTGTCCCAATAATCTCATGAGGCTGGTAATCATATCCTCCCATTTCGTATTTGAGGAAACTAGGGCTTAAACAACTTAGGAATATTTCCTATGTTAGTTTTCTAGGGCTGTTGTAAGAAAATATCACAAACTGGGTGGTTTAAAACAACAGAAAATTACCTTCTCATAATTATTGAAGCTAGAAGTCCAAAATCAAGGTGTTGACATGGTTGTGTTCCTTCCAAAACCTGTAGGGGAGAATCCTTTTCCTCTTTCTGGCTTCTGGTGGTGGTAGTCAATCTTTGGTATTCCTTGGCTTGTAGATGAATTACTCTAATCTCTGTCTCTGTCATCACATGGAATTCTCTCTGTTTCTGTCTATCTCTGTTTTCCCTTCTTATAAGGGCATCAGTCATGTTAGATTAAAGTCCACTCTAATGACCTCATCTTAACTTGATTGCATCTGCAAAGATCCTATTTCCAAATAAGGTCACATTCGCAAGTGCCCAGGGTTAGCACTTCCACAAATCTTTTTGGGAACACAATTCAATCCGTAACATTACACAAGGCCAACTACCTAGAACGTGTTACAGATTTGATTCTAAGAATGCTGTTTCTAGAACTTGAATTCTTAAGCAGTAAGACTTATAGAAATTCATTTATTTAGATGGTAGCTGAGCCAGAACTGGTACCTGAGCTTCATGATTCCCAGTTCACTGATTTTCATTCTTTGCCTGGCTGCCTCTCAGGAAAAAAATATTACAGACTAGAGGTAGCAGCAATTTTTTCTCTATTTTAATAGTGGTTTTTGGTTGTGTTTGATATTCTGTTTCTTAAAGAACATGGAATGAATAGTGAGCTATTTTAGTGAATAGTGAGATAGGATACACCCCTTGTCCACTGTCAGTCTATGTTTTTGGATGGTGCTAATCTTCCCCAATCCTGTTTCGAGGATTGGCATGTGACAAAGGCTTAGTCAATGAGAATGTTCTAGCTCAGTGGTTTCACGGATAGGGTGAGCGATGGGTAAGCGAAACCAACTAGGTCAGTGGGACTCAAATCCAAAAGTCATATCCAAAAACGTTCAGAAGAAAAAATTAATATTTCTTTTTCACTCATCCCAAGTGAAGTTGATAAGCTATGAAGAGGCAAAGCTGGAGCTAAGTGGTGGCCAACTTCCTACTCCAGTATAAGTTATCTTCTGGGAATAAAGTTGACAGAGAAGAAAGCGATGTTGAAGAACGGAGAACATCTGGATTCAGATGTTGCTGATTATTCCTGAACTTTTCATTCTATAGAACAATAATTTTTATTTTTTGTCCAAGTCAGTTTACTCTTCAGTCATTTGCAATCAAAATAATACAGTGGTTTTCTGGAATTTGAAGCCTGCATATCATTTAGAGCTTGTACCTTCCTTAAGATTGATTCCCTATAAGAGGGGATAAAGAGGTAGATTATTATTAGAAAAATGTCTGATCTTGATATAATAAAAGCAGAAGAAAATGCCATTATCATATGTAGCCTGAATATCCTTTGAGGTATATATATCCTGGGGAAAAAATTCAATCACATTCACAGTTTTTAAGTGTGTTCAAGCAGACCAGCAGCCACCGTGAGCTCTCCCGTACATGATGATCACCTTATTTCAGACACAGACATTTCTTGGGGCCTCATTTTAATGGGCATATCTTGGAATCAAACATTTAGTGGAAGCTATTTCTCTTCACATCCATTCTCTGGTTATTTCCTGAAAGTTTGTAAAGCAACTTGATTTCAAAGTCACATGAGTTTTACTACAGAAAAGAATTGGGAAAAGATGATCAATGAATATGTGCTTAAATTGTGTGTTATTTCAAAACATATTATAACTGATAGATAAAAATGAGTCTCTCAATTGCCAACCAATCTGACAAATTGTAATAATAAAATGCAGGCAGTATGAAGGGTCTTCTGAGGAGATACGCGTGGCTATTAGGAAGATTTATAGTTCATCATTTTAAAATACAGGTGAACTATTTATAACAGTGGAAGGCTTTGAGTGGAAAGATAAAAGTCTTGCTAAAATAAAACCCTAGTGTTTCTTTAGGGCAGAATGAAAGCAAGACAAATTACTAGAAGAGTATACATTTGAGGTGTGTCGTATTAGGGCACGACCCTGCTGTTTTTACATATAAGTTGGCCACATTTAACTTTGTTGGTCTTTCCAGTCATGTGAAGTAATTTGGAGAATTTAATACCTCAAATTGTTCCCAGAATCAGAGAAATTAAGAGCATAGGGTCCAGAGGAAGACTACATGAGTCTTAGCCCATGTACTGAATGCTTCCATTTGTGGGCTATATGAGCTTGGGCAAGTCATCTAATCTCTCTGCAAATCAGGATCCTCATTGGAAAACCGTGAAAAATCATAGCACCTACCTGTTAGGGTTCTTATAATTTTAAATGATGTACACACAAAAAATGAGATTATAGTATGTCTTATAGGAATTCTCTATAAATTATAGGAATTGTTAATAATAATATTATTAAACATTCAGATAATGGTGGCAAAGTTTTTTTAGTCATAGAAATAATTATAATTTTTGTCTTGTACATTATTCTTTGGAAGACAAACCTCAAGAAATATTTGTTCAGCATCCACCATGTGTCAGGCATTGTTTCGGCTGGTTTTACTCACTGAGACACATCAGTGAACAAAACTGACAACATTCTCTGCCTTTATAGTATTTCTTTCTACTGTGGGTGGAGATAGTCAATAAAGAATACACTAAAAAAAGAGTAAATGAGCAGTTGTTTTAATGTGAAGAATTCTATGGGAGAAAATGAGTATAGAAAAATAAGGGGAATTGGAAGTTCCAGGGAGTGCAATTGTAAGTAGAGTTGTGTATCATTCAGGGTTCTCCTATTGGTTCTGTACACATACACACACGCACGCATGCACATTCCTTAAAAGTTCCTTAAACTCTTAAATCTTTATTTCTACATCTATCTATCTATACAAATAAAGAGAAATAGAGAGAGACACACAAATATGGTATATATATATATGAATACATATATATATATATATATATATATATATATATACATACACAGAGAGAGAGTGACACAGGCAGAGAGATACAGAGAGCCAGAGAGAGAGCCAGAGAAACAGAAAAGTACTTTAAGGAATGGCTCTCTTGTTTGTGGGAGCTGGCAAGTAGTGAAAACTGTAGGGCAGGCCAGCAGGCTAGAAGCTCAGGCAGGATCTATCTTACAATCTTGTGGAAGAATTCTTTCTTCTCCTGGAAACCTCAGTTTTTGCTCTTAAGGCCTTCAGCTATGTATTAGTCCCATTCATATTGTTAAAAGTAACCTTCTTTACTTAAAGTCAACTAATTGTACATGTTAATTACATTTACAATATGCCTTCACAGACATATCTAGACTAGCATTTGACCAAACAACTGGGCACCGTAGCCTAGTCAAGTTGACATATGTAATAGCCATCACAGGTAGTCAGGGCAGGTCTTATTAAGAAAGTGACATTAAACCAAGATTTGAAGGATGTAGAGGAGTTACTCATGTGAATATCTATGAGGAAGAACTTTCCAGGCATAGGGAATATCCAGCACAAATGCCTTAAATGTGGACTGTGCCTCACGTGTCAGAGGAACAGCAAGGGGACCAGTGTGGCTTTAGTGGAATGAAAGAGTGGGAAAATAACAAAATATGTGGTCAGAGAGTAAGGTGAAAGAGGTGAATTAGGTAAAGCCCTGCAGACTATTCTAATGAAGAGGTGAAGGAAGAAAAACTAGGGAGCGAATGAGTATCACACTAATTTGGTGGGATATAGTAATATAAATTTGTATAAATGTTTGAAATCAAGATATTTCTCAGAATGGTCTTGGATGGTACAGCTCTGAAGGCCAAGGAAACGACAAATACTGCAATGGAAATAGAGAACAAATGTGATTCCCTGAGAAGCCGAATGACAAAGTTATCCCTCCCAAATCAGGGAGTGTAGACTCCCTGAAGACAGGTGCTAAGCGTGTCTTGCTGACTGTATACCCCTAGTACCTAGTGCAGTGTATGGTATGTTGTAGGTGTTACTAATATTTTAAAAATAAAAGAATCCTCTGCTTACAGCCAGTTACTTATAGATCACCTCAATTTGGAAAACTATTACTGCTAGTCTGCAGGCACAGGGATGCTTTCTTGACCATAATCCAGTACTCTTATTATTTTCTTTTTCCATTCCCAGTGTGGTCTCATTTCTGTTTTGATCTTTCGTTCATCTGCCATTTGTAGTCTCTGGCACAGGATTGAGAGTGGAACTCACCCCCTGTTATTGATGCTTCTGATGTTGGCATAAATTTTTCTGGGCTTTCTAGACTCTGAGTTTTGAAAGTTTTAGTGGATAATCTGGGAAAACACTTTGATCAAGTGAATGATGCGTATCATGGTCTTTGATTTATAAGAGATTTCTAAATAACAGAAACAAGCAAAGACAGAGAGGCCCAATCAGTTAGGTGAAGGATCTACATTTTGAAATAATGGAAGCTGAGAGGAGACGTGATTGAGATAGATGGACTCAAATGGGCAAAATATGAGTAGGATGAATATAAATTCATCAAGTTCTTAAATACTGTACCTGAAGTTTTCAACCAACCCAAGAAAAGTAATAACTTACACCATGATAACTGCTAACGCTTAGGGCAAAAAGAAATGCAAGTTAACATATAAATAGATTCAAGAATGGATTGCTTAAATTCTTAGAGCACAAAGCCACACTGTTATTGAGGTGCCATACTTTTAGAGGCATGCTATATAACCTAGATATTAACAGTGGTGTACTGCAGACGTTTAACAACAGGTTCTCTGATTTAAAAAAGCATGCTTATATATGTGTACTTAAGTTTATAACAAACTTCAATGATATTAAGGCTGCAAGCACGAAACTTACAAATAATAATGAAATTAACAATATTCTGTATTGTGAATCCCATATAATCAATTGATTCTAAATGATTTCGCTAGTTTTGTTAAATTCTTCCGTCTGCAGCCTACCTATGGTTGCAATTCAACAATCATCTGACAGAATCAGACTACAAATAAATGCTTGATTACTATCAGATTTGATAAAGGTGTCACTTGTGACTGATAAATGAGTGTAGACCCAACATGAATATTGATTGATATTTTCATTTACTTTAATGAGTAAGATGAAAGTGAAACAATGAAAATGTTGGTTGCGACTTTATTCATTCTTCAATCATGCAAGCGGTTTCTTTGCTGTTTCGAATAATAGTTTTTGAATACCAGAAGAAAATTTCCTTGTTTTGGATGGAAATTCATAATATAACAGCTAGATACATGATCCACTTTAAATTTAATCTTTATTATTAATATTTTCCATCACTTTGAGTCTAGACAATCAACAAAACAATAAATCAACCTTTAATTCATAGCATTTGATGGTTTCTGTGGTGTAAATACTCCCAGAATAGCCAATTTGAAGCTACCATTGTAATGTCACTGAACGTGGCATTTGGAAGAAATGCACAGAATCTACTATTATATAGTATTTCCATCATACAGATAAAATAGCTGTAAATAACCTCAAGAGCATAATTAACAGTAAAGTATAGCAAAAATAATTAGGAAATGATAAGTTTTGAGTGTTTATGACCTTTGTTTTTATTATAATTTTTCAATTGTGAGGTTTTATAACAATTTTTTAGTGGTAGCTGTGTTTCAAAACTAGTTGACAAAATTCCTGAACATTTAACTCTTGGCTCTTGCTGACCAATTCTAGCAGCTCCAGTTCGCCACTAGATATAACCACAGGCAAGAAAATTCATCCTTCCCACGCACTGTGTTTTGATAGGTATCTTAAACACAGAACCTGTACACATTAGAAGAAAAATTTGATCCTATGTGCCATTATTTATATTCTTCTGTAAAGAAATCAATTGACCCCTGTCTCCTAGGTCCTGCTATACTTTTAGATTGTTTTCTTTAAATGAACAAAAATTAGGCAATTATTTTTTTCCCCATCTTTTCAGGCAAAATAGCTAGGGAGAAATAACCATGTGCAGTAAAGTATGTTTTTCAAAATCTTTTAACAATTTACAGGATTAGGTATTTCATGACAGAGTACATAAGAACACAACAGAAAATATCAATAAAGGTTGGTTTTATCAATTCTCTTTACTGCCCTTTTACATGCATATCATTTTTTTCTCAGAAACCAACTCAGGATTGCAAGTCCTGGCTTGAATACAGTTTACTTTGCCTTCCTTTGGCTTTCCTAAAGCTGCCTTGCAAAAATATCCATAGTTATCACCCATTTTAGTTCTATTTATAGTTCTTAGTACCCTACCCCCAATTTTCAAAACTTATTTCTATCAGACACTAACAGACCTATGGTAAGCCCTTGAAACTTCAGCAACCCTCACTGTAGTTAGTTTTCTGATGAGATAACTATTTTTTGGAGCATATGGTTGTAAAAGTCTATTTTTGGATATTTCCAGCCATTTTGAACATGAACCCAAATTCTTGTCCAATACAGTGCTGCAAAATCATTTTATTCCTAGGAAAAGGAATAGCAGAGTTAACCATGTAATATTCAGAATAGCTCTGTTCTCTACTGGAACCGGTGCCTTCATTCCTGAAGGTATTATTGACTGAATTATGAGTGATTTTGCTGTTTTGAGCCCTCAACTCTTCCAACAATTCACTTCTGGCAAGTTTTTATTCTAAGTATGTGATCCATGTGACTAAGTATATGCATCAGTTTTATTGAAGTAATGGTACCTTAATCACATCCCAAGTAATTGAGTTTATTGGGCAGAAAAACAAATTGGAAGCATAGATTTTTGTGTTTGTTCAGGAAGAGTGTTAACATGATATTTTGCAGGCTAATCATTTATAAGCATGCCTATTTTCTTTTGGCTATTTACCACACTGAGAACTTATGATATTCTAGTTTAAACCCCTGAATAAACACCATATATGAAAATTGGATAAACTTGAAAGTTCTTAGCTTAGGACAACAAATACATCTGTTTTTCCCAAGTAATTAGTCTTCATATTTTTCCAAAGTGATATTTGCAGAGGGTCATTCTGAAGCACATATATATTTTTAGGCTCATGTTAATGCTATATAGTACTGACATAATGAAAATGAGACAGGCATTAACTGGACCCAGAAAATGGATATATGATTTCAATGACATATGAAATCTTTGACTTTATATGTGACTAATTGGGATTCTGAGTGAAGTTTGTGTATAACTCTAGTTTTATGACAATGAGAGTGTAGATAAGAAAATCTGTTGATTGTTTTTTTTTTAAAGGAAACTAACGAAAAATCTGAAAAGATTACGATAACTGCCTTCTACCCCTTTCTTAATGTCCTTCATGTGTAGATCATGTGATAAGTGTTGCTTGATGAGAAGATAGTGAGGCTGTGGTGTGGGGTGTCCAAGAAGTGTCCTTACAGGTGATACTCTGTCCTCTGCCTCTTCCTCCTGCTTCCTGAAATGTGAAATCTCCAGGCTTCACAGCTTTTAGGGAAATGAAATGATCACAGGAATAGAAGCTAAACACTGTAGAGTAAGGAGAGAGTGAGAGCTCCCTGATACAGTGGAGCCACCATACCACCTGTGAACTTCTTTCTCTGGGTCTTTGTTTCTCAGAGCTGAACATAATTGTAATTAATACACATGCATTTACATTAGCTCATTTAATCCATACAGACTAGGAGGTCCTATTATTAGCGTCAACATTTTACAAACGCAGAGTTGCAGAGACACATGAAGTAACTTGCCTAAGGTCAGATATCTCAGTACAGAGTTGAACCAGGATTTGAGCCCAGGCAGTCCTTTTCTAGAGACTCTTAACTGCTGCCCTCTATGAAAACAAGAAAATTCAGCTTAGTCTATCTGATAAAAACAGTAAGTATCCATGGTATAAATGAATATAAAGTGGCAGGTACAATTCCTCATAATTTTAACGGAACTTTACAAAACATCATCTAGTTACCTCATCTTCTAGATGCCAGGGTGAGAAACAGCCTCAGTGATGCCGAGGATTTGGAAAGAATTTAATGCTGTGCAAAGTGCTAGGGCTGGTCTTGACAATATAAATAATAAGAGAAAGAATTGTTTTTGTCAAAATAATTCAAATGCTGTGGTTAGTAAAGGGCCATAGAGGAATATGAAATTATTAGTCAGAGATGCTCAGAGTACTCTTATTCCTGAAAATTCTTAATAGAATGGCTTGTTTTTTAGAGCATAAAAATTGGTAATGAGATGATTGATAGCAGAATGAAAGCATTTGGTCAGAATGTTAAGCTATTTGATACCAGTTCAAAGAGGTGAGATGCTACATTTCTGGATGAAAATATATTATTTGTCTCAAGTATACCCTCGGTCCTAGTCAGATTGATTGATTCTTTTTTTTTTTTTCAATTACTGCTTCTGTACTTGTGGTTATTCCCTTCTTAAATTATGTCCAGTTAAACTCGTTTCTCCAGATCATACAGATCCCAGTTTCATTCTTGCTTTTTCCAAAAAGGCTTTTCCTGATTAACCTGGCCCAGCATTATCTCTGTCCTCTCTAGAATTTAATGATGCTCTATTTGTTTTACTTTTCACATGTATTGCATTGTTTGCTTAGAGACCCTTGCAATGGATTCCTGGCAAGTCTTTTCAAATGCATAGAGTTCTGTGACTGTGCATTACATCTTCCGTGTATGTGTGTGTGTGTGTGTGTGTGTGTGTGTGTGTGTGTGTGTGTGTCCAGATGTTAGCCAGGGCTCCTTTGCTTCTCAGAGATCTAAACTTACTCAGTTTCAATCCTGGCTAATTCCATGCCTGTGGAATCTGAATTTCTCAGGATTGCTACTCATTTCTGTGGACATTTGCTCTCAGGCTCTTCTCTGTTCCTCATTCTTCCATACGCATATGCTTATCCCTTATCCTTTTCTCCAGTTTCCACAAGATGTATATTCATGCCACAGATTTTGTGAATTAGTAATATGAACTGAAGATGCAGGGGTGGGGTGAAGAATGGGAGGCACCTCCTCATGCAACACTCAGTTATCTACCATGTTGCCAGCTTGCTTACATCTCTCACTGTGTCTTCTCCTCTCCTCATCCTTCCCAGATTATCCTCTCTGGGATAATCTAACATTTCCCCTCTCTTGTGCATAGAAATACAGTTATTCTCAGCTTCTGAGCAAAACTTGCAAACCCAAACCCATAAACGTGCAGCAGAACAAGGATATGTTGAATTACTAGAATCCATGTTCTTTAGGGAATACTTTAAATGATAAAAGGGTTTTTTTTTTTTTTTCTATTTTACTTGTAGTCTTACCCACTTGTATAAGCTGTAAACTAGCTCAGTACCAAGGGATGTGTTAGGCACTGGGAATGCAAAAATATAAGAGAAGGTCCTTGACTTCAAAGAACTCCCAGTCTAGGGAAGAGGCTGACACATAGATCATATGAATATGACATGGTGAGAATAAATTTAATAAATTAAACGAAGTGATAGAGGTCTAATAGTATAAAGTATGAACCAAGTGTGAAAGTTAAAGTAAGTTTTCTTCTTTGAGAACAGAACACAGCTTGAAGAAAGAACAGAGTTACCTAGGCAAATGGAGGTTGAGAGTAGGGAATGAAGGGCATCCTAGGCAGTTGGAAGTTAGTTCACAAAAACATGGAGATCCAAAGAAACATGAGATATGTGTGGGACACTGCAGCAAATTCAGGATTTCAGGAGTGTAAGTGTAAGGGGAATGCTGGGAGATGAACCTGGTTTTAGATGATAGAATACATGTACTATCTCATGCAAAGGAGCTCAAACTTCATTTTGAAGGCAATGGTAAACCACAGATGACTTTTAGAAATACGTGTGTGGGTCCTGATCAAATATGCCCTGAGAAAGATTGTTTGAAGGGAGACAATAAAAGGCAAGGGCAATGGCAGTCAGTGAGAAGAGAAGTGATAAGTACCCAAGTTAGGGAAGTAAACATAGACACAATCACCAAATACAAGTCAAGGCCGTGTGCTGTGTAATCAATCCCAGAAGACCCACTGTTCACAATGTGGATGGTGGCACAGCTGCAGGGCAAATGGAGTGGAGGGAAAGATTGAGGTGGTATCTAGGGATAAAAGTCAGCAGTCCTTGGTGAGCAGTTAGTATTTTTGTGAGGAGGGAGAGTTTTAGGGAGACTATGAGGTTTCTGGTTTAGAGGAATGTAAAAATCTAAAGATTACATTTCAAGAGTATTCTTATGGATGGAAATGCCAACAACTCTGCCCTCTACTCTTGTAAACTAGACTATATATTGAAGCAAAAACATGGCTTTGACCCTGAGTCCATGAGATACAGGCAAATGACTCAACAAAAGTGAATAGCTGGGATGTTATTGTACCTCTAAATGTGTTTCTGTTATTTGGGTAATGTAATAATCTAGTGGTTTCCAAATATTCTTGATAGCACACCAATACAGGTAAGACATACTTGGACTTCCACCAATATTTGTACATAAATTTTTAAAAACAAATTATGTAAATTTGCCACCTTATTAATATTCCATGTACATATAAAAACATGTATGTAAGATAAAAATTTGAAACACTGAGATTTTAAAAAATAGGAAAAGAAGTTCCAATATTCCTCCCATTCCCTAATGGACGATTTTGCCTTCCCTTTGGAGAGCACAGTCTTAATCTAAAAGGCTTTTTCCAGTTGATACGGCATCATCTGCAGTCATTCTAGGATTTCTTCGCCACCTGAAGTCTAGTCAAAAACTAGGCTTGCATCACATTCTCTCTTCTTCTGTCTCTCTCTCTCTGTCTCTCCTTCTATTAGAAGGGTACTTGTATGGGAGGTCGAAGAGAACAGCCCAAAGTAGCCAGGAGCCCTTTTAACCAGTGTTCTTCTAGTACTTGGGAAACTATAAAACTGACCCAGATAATAAAAGTGGCAGCAGCTGTTTTTGACATGAACGATAAAACTCTATGACATGCTGCTGTCAGAACTCCAGTTCTGAGTTCCCTTTCTCAGCTCTGCTTGAGAGACTGGAAAGATGCCGGTCTAACATAAAGGCTTAGCAAAAGAGGGTATGCGAGTTGAGGTCTGACAGTTTGCCAGGCCCTTCACAAGCTGAGGCCATATTCTTGCTGATGAATGTGATATTCCTGTTGCAACAAGTTCCCTAAAGGAATAGATCTCCTCCAGTTTGCATGGCACAGTGATTGGGATTGTTATTTTTGCTTTTGACAAAACATGAAAGTGGTAAGCTGAACTCGCCACCTCTGGAGGGGAAGTAGTAGAAAAAAATAGCATGAAAAGGACCAAATTCCTTAGCATCTGGGCAGGTATTAGACGAGAGGCCAGCCCAGTTGAATAGAAATCTTTGTAGGGACCATGAAGGGACAGAGTGGCCGGATAGATCATGGTGTTATTAATAGAGGTAGGGTACAGTGCAAGAGCATCGTATTAGGGAAGGGGAGGGGAGGGCAATGGGGCCGAGGTGGAGAGAGTAGACAGTTGTTGAATTCAAGTTAGGAGTAATTTGTCATCTGTTTAGAGTCACAAGGAAAGTCAGAGATTGAATAGAATATGAAGCCCTTGGGTCATTGCTTCCAGCTTGAGCACTCGCATTCCCCCATTCCTGTAATGAATCTCTATTTACTTTGAAGGCAATCTGCTTCTTTGGGGACTGAACTTGAAGAAAGCTGGCAGAGGGAAGGCTACTAACAATTAACTTCTTATTACAGTTAAGATAATTGGAGTTGTCTCTAGAGAAAGGCATGTCTGTTGCATAGAGCTGTTTAAGTTTTCCTCTTCTGTCCACATAGTCTGTGCAACATTTTTCTTTTATTACTCAGACGATAAATGATAAATAGAGAATGACTTAGAAGTATATATCTTTTGAAGTTGGAACACTAGCATTTGTTATTAGATGGGCTTCATCTTCCCAGCCAGAATGAATCAAAGATGTTATCTTTAAGCATTTTAAAATTTGCCGTGTAATGACAAACGCCGGGGACTTCAAAACAAAGTTTGGTTATTTTTCCTAAGCTTGTGATTCTGAGGTGGAAGAAAATGCTATTTAAAAAATTGAAGTTGCATAACATCTTGCATTTTCTGGTGCTACTTAAGTACATAAATCAGCTTCAATTTTTTTTCCATTACAACTTCTGTTTTAAATAAATGAATAAAGATTATCATAGAAATTGAGTTTCTGAATGCTACTAAATATGTCACAGGCCAGTAATGAATGGATTTCATTTCTAGTCTTTGTTAAAGAAGCCGATGTGATTCTTGAGATTAGGTGAGAGATGTGAGCTCTGCTGGTTTAAGCCCCAGGCTAAAAATGAAAAGCCACTGGTTTCAGTTCTGGCTTTGAAACCAACTAGACCATAATCTTCACCATATTGTTCAGCCTGCTAAAGACAGTATCCTCTGATGTACAGTGCCTAACCCTTCCTTCCTAACTCACTGTGGCAATGGAAGCAATAATAACAGCTGGAAAAACCCTCAATAATTACCACTAACGTTTACTGAACAACTATTAAGTGTAGCCATCATGTTACATACTTTATTTAGCTTAGTAAATATGAAAAAGTTAAGTTCACAGCTGATAATGCCACTCTAAAAAGAAGTAAAATGTTTTTTAGAAAGAGAAACTAAACTTTTTTTCTAAGTTTCTTTTTGTCTCAAATACTGTGATCCTTAGGTAAATATCTAAAAATGATTCACCCACATCTTTATTGAGGACAGTCTATACCCAGAGCACGCTGTTGGGCACTGTGTAGGCTATTAAGCTGTACCAAACTCAGAACTGTCTTTGGTTTGTTTCCAGTCTAAGAGAGAAGGCAGAGTAGTGAGCATGGCTGATGGTGAGTTCTACATTCAGGCTGCCTAGTTTTGAGAGCTAGTATTTCCACCCTTTTGTAAGATGTTCTAATTGTTATTACCTCAGTTTCTTCATCTGTAAAATGGTACAATAATAGTTTTTAACTCACAGGGTTGTTGTGAGAGTTAAATAAGACAATTCAATTAAAGTGTTTATCCAACTTCCTTGGTAGCATTCCTTGGCATAGGCTAAATGCTCAATTGTTCTTACTACTATTACTATTATGGGAGAAAATTTATATATGAAATAATTATATAATTAGATAGAATAGGGTAAATGGCCAGTGGATGGGATAGGTGGATTATAAATAAAGTTCAGAAAATAAATGTTATTTCTACTGGGAAGAATCAGATATTAGGATGGGGTGAGGATGGTTACATTTGTGCCAGACCTTGACAAGTAAGTATGATTTAGACATGTGAAGATTAAAGAGGCATCCCAGGTACAGGGAAGAGTTTAATTAAAAGCACAGAAGGAGGAAAGTAAAGAGCCACAAACAAGAAATAGTGATTGATCCAGTTTGGCTATAATAAAAGGAAGGAGAGGAAGAAGTTGAGACTAAGTTGGAGAGGCAAGATGGGTCTGTTACATGGAAATTCTTGAATGTACATCCACTGAAGGAGTCTGAACTTTGATTTGTCCACAATGGACAGTCATGGAAGTTTTTTGAGGAGTGATGTGATGTGAACACAGTCATTGTTAAAGATTAACCTGGGTGTGCACCTTAATGATAAACAGGGTCATCTTGGAAGGAGATAGAAAGCATGAAGTTAATCAATTTAGAAGAATTTTAAATTGAGCCTGGGGGCAGACAGTAAGACAATAGAGGTGACTAAGACCTACTGATTTAACTTTACTTATGGATGTATTTATTTAGCTTTATTCTCCCCTAACACATAGAGGCTTCTTTGACTTCAATGGGAGAAACACAGCCACCAAAGACTTCACAGCTTAACAACTTCAAAACTATGTTCCCAGAGAGAAGCTGATTCAATCCTCAATTCCAGCTCAGAAACCATTACAAGAGATTCTTATGGGCTCAGCTTGGGCCAGGAAATGCTCTTTGTTCGATAGACTCCATGAAAAGTTTTGGATGCCATATAAGAGTGTTTGAATCATATCCTATGGAGCAGTGTTTCTTAAATTAAATTTTGTGTGCCATGCAACTCTTTGGTAGTCTAGTGAAGCCTACAGACTCCTCAGAATGATATTTTTAAGTGATATAAAATAAGACTATTAAGATTTCAAAGGAAGGCATTTAGCTTGAACCAAAATAGTTTTTAAATTGTGATATAATAATATATATATTGTTTCTTTATGAGTGCAGTAAATGACGAGGTGTAGTGGCAGGCCTAACAACTAACATAATTACAAAAATGGTGATGGCAATAAATAATATTTTGAGATATTTTGCAACTGTTAAGTGGTATGAAAATATCTGTGCTTTCTATTAGTGACAAAGTTGGAGGTGCTACTAATGCTGCTATAGTGTTTTGCCTACATTCGTAAATGAAGGATATGCCAAAGTGAAGGGGTTGGTAAAAATGAAAATGTTATTTTTTTCTCATCCATGTTTATAGACACCCAGAATTCTGTCTAGAGCCAATTTATGGCAGAATGAGGAAACTTGCTACAGGTGATGAGGGGCTGTCAAAAGGTTGTAATCAAGGGAGTAACATGTTTATAGAAACACTATGTCAGAATAGTTAAGATCATGACATTTGGCATCAGAAAAATGTGGACTTGAATCCTAGTTCTGTTAACTTTGCTATCATTGTGGATTGATTGAACCTGTATCTTAATTTCTCTAAGGATTTTTTTCATCTACTAAATGATTATAGCTGTAACTAAACTCTGAGAGTCATTGTAAGGATTAGATTTAAAAGAGATAATGCATGTCAAGTAATTAGTGAAGATTTGGCAAGGAAATTTTAAGGTAAAAATAGTCATTGTGAGTATTGCTACCCTTTTTTTTTTTTTTTACCTCTTGTACTCTTTGGATATTGACATACTTTGATATATATTTGTAGAAGAAAATCTTTGGTTATCTTCTTGGAAAGAGTGCTAGACTATTGCACATTAAACCTTGCTTGGAAGGAGATGGGGGAGAATGATATTTCCTTTTCCTGTTAGTTTGGGGTTACAGGCATAAATTCATGACATCTTAGAAAGAGTGACTTCTCATATGGATGGCAGATGGGGCTGTCATGTTTCTTAAAATACCAACAGCATAACCAGGAAAGGTTCTATTCTAAGCTTGGGATGTAAGCTCAATCTCTTGGGTATGGCAAGCTGTGCCTTCCAGCCTCCTGAAATGATTCCTGCTAGCTAAAATAACACTGAAGTCGCTAAAATTTTAGTTGACTTTGCATCCAACACCTGGCTCTTGCTTGAATTGTTTATACTCGTGAGTTTAATTTTAGATTTAAGCTTTATATTTTTCCTACTACTCTAGATATTCTTGATTTTCTAACTGAATTTAAGATGTTTATCATTTACCAGCAGATTCTGTAGTTTTAGACCTTATTATAAATATACAAAATGCTACAGCAGCCCATTAGTATAAACTTGCTTATTTGCTATCTGTCTCTTTTGCCAGGACACAAATCTGTAGCTGCTTTACCAGTTCCTTTTATATTTAACCCCTTGTTCATTGACAAAGCCAATAGGGATTTAGGTAATGAAGTGCTGTTTATTTTGTTGGCTTGTTTAGTTGGCTTTTTGCCAGTTTTTGTTCTTATTCTATCTGTTTGAAAGAAGCATAAATATATCCAAAGAAGACTACAAAGCCTTCTAGTCATTCTGTGAAAGCCCCCCTAAGTTTTTAGCAAAGCACTCACTTCTCAGGAATCTCAGCTCCTCTTTCTGACGTTTTGAAATTTCCATGAGTAATGGCAGATGCTGAAAGTAGCATTTTGTACAACATATCTGGGTCTTTTTACATTTGAACATTCTTCCCCCTTTCTTGCCCTTCTAGATTGAGATCAGGCATGGCCTTCTTCATCACTGTTTCACTGTAGATGAGTTTATTTCTTCAGTTGTCCAAAAAGGCACCTGGCTCACTTTCTATAGTGGGACTCCTGAATCAGAATACCAATTTGACTTTTTCTCCTATCAGCTTCCCCAGTTCTGCATTTATATCACTGTTATCACACTTAGTACAAATAGTGTAATTATCTTGAGCAGGGCATGAACTGTAGAGTATATTATCAATGAATAAGTACAAGGTTTCCGCTCTCACAAATTTGGAGTTGAATGAAATTTCATACTATACCCCCAACATTTTCCACCAAGTCAGCATATAGGAGGTAGTCAGGAAGAGTTGTCAGAATAAATAATGTAAAACTAAATTTGTAGTTTACAAAACTGTTAAGATACATGACTGAATTTACCAACATCTAGTTATAATAAATAGAAACTCTCCTGAGAATATTCTGGGCAAAGGAAAAAGTAGAAGACAGGTGGCGTTTTGAGAAACATATCTTCTTTCTCAGGCCAGACAAGATTTAATTTTGGAGAAGGCCACTGTATTACCAATGATTTTGAAGGAGCAGTGCATCATTTCTAAAACTTTCCAGTGCTGACCTAAGAAAAGGCTGCCTACAGGTATTTCAGGCCTCTGAAACTTTCATTTCTAATGATTGTATTCAGGTGTGTGCTCATCGACATGCAGTGACATTGTGCTATAATGAAATGTATTTCCACCGCTTGAATAATTTTCAGTGCTCCATTCATTTGATAGTCTGGTTCACTAAAAACCCAACCTGTGCCAACTCTCTCCTGTTGCATTATCTTTGAAATACAACCTGTGAGCAAAGATAACACAGAATGGATATTACTAAAAGCACATTTTATAAGAGGTGCACCAAATGTCTGATATGGCTAGGAGATTGTTTATTTTATTAGTTAAGGCCAAAATGGGAGATTGTTTATTTTATTAGTTAAGGCCAAAATGAGGTGAGGAGAAGAAATCTTAGTATATATTTGGGTAAGGCAAGAGCAATGCAATTCACGTGGCATGGAACGGAAGCTGGTAGCTGTGGAGACAAAAGGAAGGTGGAGCAAAGAGTAAGGAATAGGATCATGGATAAGAAAAGGAAGCTGTTTAAAACAGACACAGACATTCTGCATGACATGGATTCACTGAGTAAGATGGTTTGCATTCCTTATGATCAGTTAAGGGAACAGCTTAAGAAATCTGCATTTAACAGAATGGCAAGTCATTGACGCTAAGGGATGTTAGGCAAATAAGTTGACATCTCTGGAAATTAGTTTCCTCATCTGCCTTGTAAGGACATGGATGAAGTAGCTTCTAAGGTCCTTTGTACCCAAGAATCTCTAAGTCTTTTCAGAGCACTCAAGGGCATTCAATCTTACTTTGGCTACTAAGTGTTATCAATAATAAAACCCATATAGCAAAAGAAAAAAATAACTAAGTTCCTATCGGTTTTAAGCTAATGATACTATATTTTTTATACTTTTTGACATATTTAGCTTTGGCTAGTTATCAAATCTGTCAGAGGTTTGCAGCAGGAATGGGAATTACAGCATCTTTGTACCAGTCAGCAAAGAGAGCCATTATAAGTTTTATGGAAATTGGAGATTTATTATAAAAATTAGAACTTACACAAATGGAGGAGGAGATGAGGAAGTAGAGGTATGAAAAGAGTTTAAGTAAGAGTCACAAACCAATTTGCCTGATACACTGTGGCAAGTGGACAGGTCAGAGCCAATGTGGACAGCACAAGGGGGACTTTAAGGAGTCTGTGGAAATTGCTGTCTTGGAAGATGCTTTCACTTCTGTGGAGGTGAAGTTACCCTTTGTGGATCTATAGCCAAGTTTCTAGTGTTGGGGCTGACATTGCTATTGGTCAGTGGAGCCAGTGGAGCCTGTAGTAAGGCCCTAGCTGGATGTGGAGCATCAAAGAACATGTACAAGGTTGGATTTACCTGGTACCTCTTCATTTGTCCTTATCATGTTGGTCTGACTGCAACGACTTCAAGGGAATATTGGCTTGACTTCCAAATCATGTACGAGTTCCTCTTTTGGCCAACTCTGATCTGGAACATACAAATGACATAGCACACAGGGACAAAGAGAGACGAAATCAAATGTGTTTAAATATTTCTAATACCAAATTTCAATACATATGACTCACTGGATACTGTTTTTAAGAATTTTTAAGTAGAAGACCAAGCTAAGACAGATTTCTAAAAGCACTATCTAAAACAATAAGATGAAAAAGACAAAACATGTAATGTGTTTGTCACATTACAGTGTACAAAATGCTTTAATTTTATTATTTTATGAGGTTTCACAATTACCTTCAGAAATGAGTAAGACAGGAGTTACTAATCCTGATGAGAGATGAAAGAACATGGCTAAGCAAAATCCTGAAGATGGCTGTGTGCGAAGACACAGAGTTAATGTCTCCCCACAACTAGGGTGACTGCCAGCCGCTGGTGGAGGACTCTGATGCCCAAGGAGAGGGGAGGCACCCCAAAGTGAACTGGTATGATGTAGGGGGATTGAGGGAAGTGGATAATTGGAGGCCAGACATGATCGGTGCCCCTGAGGCTGGGGAGATCAGGAGAGGCAGGTGGGAGGGGCCCTCCCAGACTGGAGGATCAGGAGAGGAGAGTAGGACATTTGCCCCATCCACTCAAGCCCAGAAAGCCTGTTGGGCCCCCAGGTGAGGTCCCCTGCACTCTGAGACCAGGAGTGGGGGGCACACCTGGGCCCCTTCTGTTCCTTGAGTCTAAGCCCCACCCCCCAGAGCCCCCAGGGCCTTTTCCAGCCCTGTGGGTCCTAAGCATAGGTCCCTACTCACCACCCAAACCTCACCCTTGCTTAGGCCCGCCCACTGCCCAAACCTCGCCCTTGCTTAGGCCCCGCCCTCCACAGCCAAGGCCTTTCCCCCCCCCTTTTTTTCCCCTCCTCTTTTTTAATATTGTGGTACTGATGTACCTTTCAGTTGTTGATTAATCTATATTTTTATATTCTTTCTAACATATTTATTAGTTTCCTAGTCTAATTTTATTTTTTACTTTGTTATTGTTCTCTCTTTTTTTTTCTGGCCACTCCATGCGGCTTGTGGGATCTTGGTTCATGAGCCTGGAGTCAGGCCAAAGCTCCTGCGGTGGAAGCTCCGAGTCCAAACTACTGGACTAACAGAGAACCTCAGACCCCAGGGAATATTCATCAGAGTGAGGTCTCACAGAGTTCCTCATCTCAGCACCAAGACCCAGCTCTACCCAATAGCCTACAACCTCCAGTGTGGGAAGCCTCAGGCCAAACAACCAGTAAGACAGGAGCACAGTCCCACTTAAAAAAAAAAAAAAAAATGAGATGGCAAAAAAATATGTCACAGGTGAAGGAGCAAGGTAAAAACCTACAAGACCAAATAAATGAAGAGGAAATAGGCAAGCTACCTGAAAAAGAATTCAGAGTAATGATAGTAAAGATGATCACAATCTCAGAAATAGAATGGAGGCATAGATTGAGAAAATACAAGAAATGTTTAACAAATATCTAGAAGAACTAAAGAACAAAAAAAACAGAGATGAACAACAAATAACTGAAGTGAAAAATACACTAGAAGGAATCAGAATAACTGAGGCAGTAGAACGAATAAATGAGCTGGAAGACAAAATGGTGGAAATAACTGCCGCACAGCAGAATAAAGAAAAAAGAATGAAGAGAATTGAAGACAATCTCAGTGACCTCAGCGACAATACTAAGCACACCAACATTTGAATTATAGGGTTCCCAGAAAAAGAAGAGAAAATGAAAGGGCCTGGGAGGGCTTCCCTGGTGGCGCAGTGGTTGAGAGTCCGCCTGCCGATGCAGGGGACACGGGTTCATGCCCCGGTCCGGGAAGATCCCACATGCCGTGGAGCGGCTGGGCCCATGAGCCATGGCCGCTGAGCCTGTGCTCTGCAACGGGAGAGGCCACAACAGTGAGAGGCCCGTGTACTGAAAAAAAAAAAAAAGGGTCTGAGAAAATATTTGAAAAGATTATAGTTGAAAACTTCCATAACATGGGAAAGGAAATAGTCACCCAAGTCCAGGAAGCACAGAGGGTCCCATACAGGATAAAGCCTAGGAAAAACACACCAAGACACATATTAATAAAACTAACAAAAATTAAATTTAAAGAAAAAATATTAAAAGCAGCAAGGGAAAAACAAAATAACATACAAAGGAATCTCCGTAAGGTTATCAGCTGATTTTTCAGTGGAAACTCTATAGGACAGAAGGGAGTGGCAGGATATACTTAAAGTGATGAAAGAGAAAAACCTACAACCAAGATTACTCTACCCGGCAAGGATCTCATTCAGATTCAATGGAGAAGTCAAAAGCTTTTCAGACAAGCAAAAGCTGAGAGAATTTAGCACCATCAAACCAGCTTTACAACAAATGCTAAAGAAACTTCTCTAGGCTGGAAACAGAAGAGAAGAAAAAGACCCACAAAAACAAACACAAAACAATTAAGAAAACGGTAATGGAAACATACATATCGATAATAACCTTGAATGTAAATGGATTAAATGCCCCAACCAAAAGACATAGACTGGCTGAATGGATACAAAAACAAGACCCATAGGGCTTCCCTGGTGGCGCAGTGGTTGAGAGTCTGCCTGCTGATGCAGGGGACACAGGTTCGTGCCCCGGTCCAGGAGGATCCCACATGCCCCGGAGCGACTGGGCCCATGAGCCATGGCCGCTGAGCCTGCGCGTCTGGAGCCTGTGCTCCGCAACGGGAGAGGCCACAACAGTGAGAGGCCCGCGTACCGCAAAAACAGAAACAAAAACAAAAAACAAAAAAGAAGACCCATATATATGTTGACTACAAGAGACCCATTTCAGACCTAGGGATACATACAGACTGAAAGTGAAGGGATAGAAGAAGATATTCCATGCAAATGGAAATCAAAAGAAAGCTGGAGTAGCAATACTCCTATCAGTCTTTAAAAAAAGACTGTTACAAGAGATAAGGAGGACACTACGTAATGATCAAAGGATCAATCCAAGAAGAAGATATAACAATTATAAATGTTTGTGTACCCAACATAGGAACACCTCAAAACATAAAGCAAATGCTAACAACCGTGAAGGGAGAAATTGACAGTAACACAATAATAGTAGGGGACTTTAACAGCCCACTTTCACCAATGGACAGACCATCCAAACAGAAAATAAATAAGGAAACACAAGCTGTAAATGACACAATAGACCAGATATATCTAATTGATATTTGTAGAACATTCTACCCAAAAGTGGCAGAATACAATTTTTTTTCAAGTGCACACAGAACATTCTCCAGGATAGATCACATCTTGGGTCACAAATCAAGCCTCAGAGAATTTAAGAAAATTGAAATCGTATCAAGCATCTTTTCTGACCACAACACTATAAGACTAGAAATCAAGTACAGGAAAAAAACTGTAAAAAACACAAATGCATGGAGGCTAAACAGTGCACTACTAAGTAACCAAGATTTCACTCAAAGAAGAAATTAAAAAATACATAGAAACAAATGAAACCGAAACATGACCCAAAACCTATGGGACAAAGCAAAAGCACTTCTAAGAGGGAAGTTTATAGCAATTCAATATCACCTCAAGAAACTAGAAAAATCTCAAATAAACAATCTAGGGGAAGCGACCTTAAAGATGGTGGAGGAGTAAGATGTGGAGATCACCTTCATCCCCACAAATACATCAGAATTACATCTACATGTGGAACAACTCCTACAGAACACCTGCTGAACACTGGCAGAAGACCTCAGACTTCCCAAAAGCCAAGAAGCTCCCCATATACCCGCGTAGGGCAAAAGAAAAAACAAAAAACAGAGACAAAAGAATAGGGACAGGACCTGCACCTCTGGGAGGGAGCTGTGAAGGAGGAAAAGTTTCCACACACTAGGAAGACCCTTCACTGAAGGAAACGTGGGGGGGCAGGCAGGGGTATGGGGGAAGCTTTGGAGCCACAGAGGAGAGCTCAGCAATAGGAGTGCAGAGGGCAAAGCGGAGAGATTCCTGCAGAGAGGATCAGTGCCGACCAGCACTCAACAGCCTGAGAGGCTTGTCTGCTCACCCGCGGGGGCGGGTGGGGGCTGGGAGCTGAGGCTCGGGCTTCGGAGTTCAGATCCCAGAAGAGGACTGGGGTTGGCTGCATGAACACAGCCTGAAGGGGGCTAGTGCACGACAGCTAGCCGGGAGGTTAGCCAGGAGGCTAGCCAGGAGGGAGTCTGGGAAAACTCTGAATCTGCCTAAGAGGCAAGAGACCATTGTTTCGAGGTGCACGAGGAGAGGGGATTCAGAGCACCACCTAAACGAGCTCCAGAGACGGGTGCGAGCCGTGGCTATCAGCGCAGACAACAGAGACGGGCATGAAACGCTAAGGCTGCTGCTGCAGCCACAAAGAAGCCTGTGTGCAAGCACAGGTCACTATCCACACCTCCCCACCTGGAAGCCTGTGCAGCCTGACACTGCCAGTGTCCTGTGATCCAGGGACAACTTCCCTGGGAGAACACATGGCGTGCCTCAGGCTGTGGCAACCTCACGCTGTCCTCTGCCACTGCAGGCTCACCCTGCATTCTGTAACCCTCCATACCCCCAGCCTGAGTGAGCCCGAGCCCCCTAATCAGCTACTACTTTAACCAGGTCCTGTCTCTGAGAGAAGAACAGATGCCCTCAGGTGACCTACAGAGGCAGGGCCAAGTCAAAGGTGAACCCCAGGAGCTGTGCAAACAAAGAAGAGAAAAGGAAATCTCTCATAGCATCCTCAGGAGAAGCAGATGAAATCTCCACAATCAACTTGATGTACCCTGCATCTGTGGAATACCTGAATAGAAAACAAATCATCCCAAAATTGAGGCCGTGGACTTTGGGAGCAACAATATATCTATTTTTATCCTTTTTCTCATTTTGTGAGTGTGTATGTATGCTTCTTTGTGTGATTTTGTCTGTATAGCTTTGCTTTTACCATTTTTCCTAGGATTCTGTCAGTCCTTTTTCTTTCTATTTTTATTTTTTAGTATAATTTTTAGTGCTTGTATCATTGGTGGATTTGTTTTTTGGTTTGGTTGCTCTCTTCTTTTGTTCTTTCTTTCTTTTAAAAATTTTATATTACTTTTAATTTTTTTTAATTTTTAATAATTATTTTTTATTTTATAACTTTATTTTTTTTTCCTTCCTCCTTCCTCCTTCCTTTCTTCCTTCCTTTCTTTCTTTCTTTATTTTTTCTCCCTTTTCTTCTGAGCTGTGTGGCAGACAAGGTCTTGGTGCTCCAGCCGGTTTTCAGGACTGTGCCTCTGAGGTGGAAGAGCCGAGTTCAGGACATTGGTCCACAGGAGACCTCCCGGCTCCATGTAATATCAAACAGCGAAAACTCTCCCAGAAATCTCCATCTCAACGATAAACCCAGCTCCACTCAAAGACCAGCAAGCTATAGTGCTGGACACCCTATGCCAAAAAATTAGCAACACAGGAACATAACCCCACCCACTAGCAGAGAGGCCGCCTAATATAATAATAAGGTTACAGACACCCCAAAACACACCACCAGATGTGGACCTGCCCACCAGAAAGACAAGATCCAGCCTAACCTGCCAGAACACAGGCACTAGTCCCCTCCACCAGGAAGCCTACAAAACCCACTAAACCAACCTTAGCCACTGAGGGCAGACACCAAAAACAACAGGAGCTATGAACAGGCAACCTGGAAAAAGGAGACCACAGACACAGTAAGTTAAGCAAAATGAGAAGACAGAGAAACACACAGCAGATGAAGGAGCAAGATAAAAACCCACCAGACCAAACAAATGAAGAGGAAATACGCAGTCTACCTGAAAAAGAATTCAGAGTAATGATAGTAAAGATGATCCAAAATCTTGGAAATACAATGGAGAAAATATAAGAAACGTTTAACAAGGACCTAGAAGAACTAATGAGCAAACAAACAATGATGAACAACACAGTAAATGAAATTAAAAATTCTCTAGAAAGAATCAATAGCAGAATAACTGAGGAAGAATAAAGGATAAGTGACCTGGAAGATAAAATAGTGGAAATAACTACTGCAGAGCAGAATAAAGAAAAAAGAATTAAAAGAAGTGAGGGCAGTCTCAGAGACCACTAGGACAAATTGAACACACCAACATTCAAATTCTAGGGGTCCCAGAAGAAGAAAACAAAAAGAAAGGGACTGAGAAAATATTTGAAGAGATTAGAGTTGAAAACTTCCCTAATATGGGAAAGGAAAGAGTTATTCAACTCCAAGAAACACAGGGAGTCCCATACAGGATTAATCCAAGGAGAAACATGCCAAGACACATATTAATCAAACTATCAAAAATTAAATACAAAGAACAAATATTGAACGCAGCAAGGGAAAAACAACAAATAACATACAAGGGAATCCCCATAAGGTTAGAGATGATCTTTCAGCAGAAACTCTGCAAGCCAGAAGGGAGTAGCAGGACATATTTAAAGTGATGAAAGGGAAAACCCTACAACCAAGATTATTCTACCCAGCAAGGATCTCATTCACATTCGATGGAGAAATTAAAACCTTTACAGAGAAGAAAAAGCTAAGAGAATTCAGCACTGCTAAACCAGCTTTACAACAAATGCTAAAGGAACTTCTCTAGGCAGGAAACACAAGAAAAGGAAAAGACCTAAAATAACAAACACAAAACACTTAAGAAAATGGTAATAGGAAAATACATATAGATAGCTACCTTAAATGTAAATGGATTAAATGCTCCAACCAAAAGACATAGACTGGCTGAATGGATACAAAAACAAGTCCCGTATATGTGCTGTCTACAAGAGACCCACTTCGGACCTAGAGACACATACAGACTGAAAATGAGGGGATGGAAAAAGATATTCCATGCAAATGGAAACCAAAAGAAAGCTGGAGTAGCAATCTTCATATCAGACAAAATAGACTTTAAAATAAAACTATTATAAGAGAAAAAAAAGGACACTACATAATGATCAAGGGATCAATCCAAGAAGACAAGATAACAATTGTAAGTATTTATGGACCCAACATAGGAGCACCTCACTACATAAACAGCCATAAAAGGGGAAATCAACAAAACACAATCATAGTAGGGGACTATAACACCCCACTTTCACCAATGGACAGATTATCCAAAATGAAAATAAATAAGCAAACACAAGCTTTAAATGATACATTAAACAAGATGGACTTGATTGATATTTATAGGACATTCCATCCAAAAACAACAGAAGACACTTTCTTCTCAATTGCTCTTGGAACATTCTCCAGGATAGATCCTATCTGGGCCACAAAGCAAGCCTTGGTAAATTTGAGAAAATTGAAATTGTATCAAGTATCTTTTCTGACCACAACACTATGAGACTAGATATCAATTACAGGGAAAAATCTGTAAAAATTAAAAACACAAGGAGGCTAAACTATACGCTACTTAATAACCAAGAGATCACTGAAGAAATCAAAGAGGAAATCAAAAAATACCTTGAAACAAATGACAATGGAGACACGACGACCCAAAACCTATGGGATGCAGCAAAAGCAGTTCTAAGAGGGAAGTTTATAGCAATACAATCCTACCTGAAGAAACAAGAAACATCTCAAATAAACAACCTAACCTTACACCTAAAGCAATTGGGGAAAGAAGAACAAAAAATACCCCAAAGTTAGCAGAAGGAAAGAAATCATGAAGATCAGATGAGAAATCAATGAAGAAGAAATGAAGGAAATGATAGCAAAGATCAGTAAAACTAAAAGCTGGTTCTTTGAGAAGATAAACAAAATTGATAAACCATTAGACTCATCAAGTAAAAAAAGGGAGAAGAGTCAAGTCAATAGAATTAGAAATGAAAAAAGAGAAGTAAAAACTGACACTGCAGAAATACAAAGGATCGTGAGAGATTAGTACAAGCAAATATGTGCCAGTAAAATGGACAACCTGGAAGAAATGGACAAATTCTTAGAAAAGCACAACCTTCTGAACCTGAACCAGGAAGAAATAGAAAATATAAACAGACCAATCAAAAGCACTGAAAATGAGACTGTAATTAAAAATCTTCCAACAAACAAAAGCCAAGGACCAGGTGGCTTCACAGGCGAATTTTTTTGTTGTTGTTTTTACATCTTTATTGGAGTATAATTGCTTTACAATGGTGTGTTAGTTTATGCTTTATAACAAAGTGAATCAGTTATACATATACATATGTTCCCATATCTCTTTCCCCTTGCGTCTCCTTCCCTCCCACCTTGCCTATCCCACCCCTCTAGGTGGTCACAAAGCACCGAGCTATCTCCCTGTGCCATGTGGCTGCTTCCCACTAGCTATCTATTTTATGTTTGGTAGTGTATGTATGTCTATGCAAGTCTCTCACTTTGTCACAGCTTACCTTTCCCCCTCCCCATATCCTCAAGTCCATTCTCTAGTAGGTCTGTGTCTTTATTCCCATCTTACTCTTAGGTTCTTCATGACATTTTTTGTTTTTTTTTCTTAGATTTCATATATATGTGTTAGCATGTGGTATTTGTCTGTCTCTTTCTGACTTACTTCACTCTGTATGACAGACTCTAAGTCCATCCACCTCATTACAAATAGCTCAATTTTGTTTCTTTTTATGGCTGAGTAATATTCCATTGTATATATGTGCCACATCTTCTTTATCCATTCATCCGATGATGGACACTTAGGTTGTTTCCATGTCCTGGCTATTGTAAATAGAGCGGCAATGAACATGACTCTTTTTGAATTATGGTTTTCTCAGGGTATATGCACAGTAGTGGGATTGCTGGGTCATATGGTAGTTCTATTTTTAGTTTTTTAAGGAACCGCCATACTGTTCTCCATAGTGGCTGTATCAATTCACATTCCTACCAACAGTGCAAGAGTGTTCCCTTTTCTCCACACCCTCTCCAGCATTTATTGTTTCTAGATTTTTTAATAATGGCCATTCTGACCAGTGTGAGATGATATCTCATTGTAGTTTTGATTTGCATTTCTCTAATGATTAATGATGTTTAGCATCCTTTCATGTGTTTGTTGGCAATCTGTATATCTTCTTTGGAGAAATGTCTATTTAGGTATTTTGCTCATTTTTGGATTGGGTTGTTTGTTTTTTTGTTACTGAGCTGCATGAGCTGCTTGTAAATTTTGGAGATTAATCCTTTGTCAGTTGCTTCATTTGCAAATATTTTCTCCCATTCTGAGAGCTATCTTTTGGTCTTCTTTATGGTTTCCTTTGCTGTGCAAAAGCTCTGAAGTTTCATTAGGTTCCATTTGTTTATTTTTGTTTTTATTTCCATTTCTCTAGAAAGTAGGTCAAAAAAGATCTTGCTATGATTTATGTCATAGAGTGTTCTGCCTATGTTTTCCTCTAAGAGTTTGATAGTTTCTGGCCTTACATTTAGGTCTTTAATCCATTTTGAGCTTATTTTTGTGTATGGTGTTAGGGAGTTTTCTAATCTCATACTTTTACATGTACCTGTCCAGTTTTCCCAGCACCACTTATTGAAGAGGCTGTCCTTTCTCCACTGTACATTCCTGCCTCCTTTATCAAAGGTGACCATATGTGCGTGGGTTTATCTCTGGGCTTTCTATCCTGTTCTATTGATCTATATTTCTGTATTTGTGCCAGTACCATACTGTCTTGATTACTGTAGCTTTGTAGTATAGTCTGAAGTCAGGGAGCCTGATTCTCACAGGCGAATTCTATCAAACATTTAGAGCAGAGCTAACACCTATCCTTCTCAAACTCTTACAAAATATAGCAGAGGGAGGAACACTCCCAAACTCATTCTATGAGGCCACCATCACTCTGATACCAAAACCAGACAAAGATGTCACAAAGAAAGAAAATGACAGGGCAAAATCACTGATGAACATAGATGCAAAAATCCTCAACAAAATACTAGCAAACAGAATCCAACAGTATATTAAAAGGATCATACACCATGATCAAGTGGGGTTTATCCGAGGAATGCAAGGATTCTTCAATATACACAAATCAAACAATGTGATACACCATATCAACAAATTGAAGGATAAAAACCATATTATCCTCTCAATAGATGCAGAAAAATCTTTCAACAAAATTCAACACTGATTTAAGATAAAAACCCTCCATAAAGTAGGGATAGAAAGAACTTACCTCAAAAAAATAAAGACCATTTATGACAAGCCCACAGCCAACATCATTCTCAATGGTGAAAAACTGAAACCATTCCCTCTAATATCAGGAACAAGACAAGGTTGCCTACTCTCACCACTGTTATTCAACATTGTTTTGGAACTTTTAGCCACAGCAATCAGAGAAGAAAAAGAAATAAAAGGAATCCAAATCAGAAAAGAAGTAAAGCTGTCACTATTTGCAGATGACATGATACTATACAAAGAGAATCCTAAAGACGCTGCCTGAAAACTACTACAGCGAATCAATGAATTTGATATAGTAGCAGGATAAAAATTAGTGCACAGAAATATCTTGCACTCCTATGCACTAACAATGAAACATCTGAAAGAGAAATTAAGGAAACACTCCCATTTACCACTGCCACAAAAAGAAAAAAATACCTACAAATAAACCTTTCTAAGGAGACAAAAGACCTGTATGCAGAAAACTATAAGACACTGATGAAAGAAATTAAAGATGATACAAACAGATGGAGAGATATACCATATTCTTGGATTGGAAGAATCAACATTGTGAAAATGACTCTACTACCCAAAGCAATCTACAGATTCAATGCAATACCTATCAAACTACCAATGGCATTTTTCACAGGACTGGAACAAAAAATTTCACAATTTGTATGGAAACACAAAAGACCCCGAATAGCCAAAGCAATGTTGAGAAAGAAAAACGGAGCTGGAGCAATCAGGCACCCGCACTTCAGACTATACTACAAAGCTACAGTAATCGAGACAGTATGGTACTGGCACAAAAACAGAAATATAGATAAATGGAACAGGATAAAAAGCCCAGAGACAAACCCACACACATATGGTCACCTTATTTTTGATAAAAGAGGCAAGAATATACAGTGGAGAAAAGACAGCGTCAGCAATAAGTGCTGGGAAACGTGGACAGCTACATATAGAAGAATGAAACTAGAACACTCCCTAACACCATACATAAAAATAAACTCAAAATGAATTAAAGACCTAAATGTAAGGCCACACACTATAAAACTTTTAGAGGAAAGCATAGGCAGAATACTCTATGACATAAATCACAGCAACATCCTTTTGACCCACCTCCTAGAGAAATGGAAATAAAAACAAAAATAAACAAATGGGACCTGATTAAACTTTAAAGCTTTTGTACAGCAAAGGAAAGCATAAACAAGACAAAAAGACAACCCTCAGAATGGGAGAAAATATTTGCAAATGAAGCAACTGACAAAGGATTAATCTCCAAATTATGCAAGCAGCTCATGCAACTCAATATCAAAAAAACAACCCAATCCAAACATGGGCAGAAGACCTAAATAGACATTTCTCCAAAGAAGATATACAGATTGCCAACAAACACATGAAATATTGCTCAATATCAGTAATCATTAGAGAAATGCAAATCAAAACCACAATGAGGTATCACCTCGCACCAGTCAGAATGGCCATCATCAAAAAATCTATAAACAATAAATGCTGGAGCAGGTGTGGAGAAAAGGGAACCCTCTTGCACTGTTGGTGGGAATGTAAATTGATACAGCCCCTATGGAGAACAGTATGGAGGTTCCTTAAGAAACTAAAAATAGATCTACCATATGACTCAGCAATCCCACTACTGGGCATATACAGTGAGAAACCATAATTCAAAGAGTCATGTACCGCAGTGTTCATTGCAGCTCTATTTACAATAGCCAGGACATGGAAGCAACCTTAGTCCATTGAAAGATGAATGGACAAGGAAGACATGGTACATATATACAATGGAATATTTCTCAGCCATAAAAAGAAATGAAATTAAGTTATTTGTAGTGAGGTGGATGGACCTAGAGTCTGTCATACAGAGTGAAGTAATTCAGGAAGTGAAAAACAAATACTGTATGCTAACACATGTGTATGTAATCTAAAAAAAAAAAAAAAGTTCTGAAGAAACTAGGGGCAGGAGAGGAATAAAGATGCAGACATAGAGAATGGACTTGAGGACACGGGCAGGGGGATGGGTAAGCTGGGATGAAGTGAGAGAGTAGCACTGACATACAAACACTACCAAATGTGAAATAGATAGCTAGTAGGAAGCAGCAGCATAGCACAGGGAGATCAGCTCGGTGCTTTGTGACCATCTAGAGGGGTGGGATAGGGAGGGTAGGAGGGAGACACAAGAGGGAGGAAATATGGGGATATATGTATACATATACCTGATTCGCTTTGTTTTAAAGGAGAAACTAACACACCATTGTAAAGCAATTATATTCCAATAAAGATGTTAAAAAAAATAGAATGTAAAAAAAAAAAAAAAGGGTAAACTGTAAATGGCCAAGATCATATAGTAAGGGAGAAGTTCTTAGAATATGCTGAGTAGGGGATCCTTTGTGCAATTTAAAGTGTTCAAAAAAGTGCACTTCCTTCAACTTGCTTCCGACTATTTTGTTTTGACAAAATGGAGATTGATTAAGGGTGATACACTTCTTCATACTGAATATAACATTATTATTATTAATAATGACCTCATTTCATGAGTAATCCATTTCAGAGTTTACCATGGACTTTCACATCCTTTATCTTATTTTGTTTTCAGAAAAATATTTTTCTGGTTGGTCTCTATTTTCTCCTTTTTACAAGTGAAAAAGTACATCAGAAAGACTGGGTAACTGTCTCAATTTCATGCTGATTTGACTTGTTGAAGCAGAGCTCAAAGTCATACAACCTCACTTCAAGTTCAAGTTTAAGTTTTCTATTCTTTCTCCTGTTTTTCCTACTCTAGACATGGAGGAGGCACTAAAAACATTTTGCAGGCACAGATTTAAGAATGAGAAAATACCTTAGGCTTGGAGTGTTAAACATTTTCCTGTTCCTTAGTAAGTGAGGCTCAGAACAGAGAAGTCTATATTTAGTACATCAGCACCAGGAGGAGGACCCTCAGAAGGGGTCGGGAATACAGAAGCCATGGAGAGAGGTACATGTTGGGCGAGGAAGAGTGTACAGATGCCCTGAGAATGAAAGTCCTTCATCAAGTTTAAGGTGGAGGTAGCTGACCAGTAAATTGGGCAAGTGTCAATTTTTCCCTGGGAAAATGAGGGTATAGGTAGACAAATAATAATGGAACAAAGAACATATCTTGTTCTCATGTATATCATCCCTTTAGAGCACTGATGGCAGAGAGATGGTCATGAGTGTCACAGTCAGCCCTTGAAAATAGAGACTTCAAAAAAAATCATACTATTTATTTCATAATATATGTTTGAAATGGCTCAGAGAAGAAGTCTACCTTCTGATGGGTTTTGCCAGTTTGATATGTAAAATTGCTATTTCAGGTCCCTCTCTGAGATCTCTGTTGTATAATGGAAATAGACTCGCACAGGAGAGAGTGGTCTGGTAGAATGCTGTAGTTTAATGTACCCTTAGATCTCTTGTCTATTTCTATTTTAAGATAGTTTTTGGTCATCAGATTCTGCAACTACTGAGGACTTTATACTTCTCATCCCTGAAATTCTGGGATATGTAGGGTTAGAGATCCTAGTCCCCAAAGGAAAAACATTCTTGCCAGGGGAAAGAGCAGATCTCATTCAACTATAAGCCATGGCTGCTGCCCAAGAACTCTGGACTCCTTGTGAAAAGGGGCCAGCAGATGAGAAAAGTTACCATCTTGGCCAGGGCAGTTGATCCTGATCAGCAGGAGGAAATAGGCTTCTTTTATACCTTGGGGCAGAAAAGAACATATATGGAACTCAGATGATCTACTTGTTTCCTCTTGGTATTCCCTTACACAGTTATGACTGAATTATCATGTGAAATGCTCCTCACTTGAGACGTGTATGATTACCAGGGATTTAGACCCTTTAGGAATGAAGGTTTAGGTAATACCAGGTGAGCTATCAAGACTTGCAGAGGTGGTAAGTGAAGGTGATGGGAATTTAGAATGGATAGTAGAGGTTGGAGACCATCACCAGTTGCAGTCTCAAGACAACTGCAACAATGGAGGATGTAGCTCATCCCACTAACCTCTCTATTCCTTTTATGAAGAGAGGGTCAAAGGAAAAATGGAGAAAATGCTTTAGAACTTTATGGAAAAATTGATCTCTGCAGAGTGAGGGGTGGACTGTGGCAGCAACAGAGTTCTGCTGCTCAAATATGTTAAGAGAGAAGCTCCTGTGAGGACTGAGTAGCTGATAGCCTCCATCTATATTGTTATTGGACTATGCTACCTTGTTCACACTGAGGCCGGGATCCCTCCATCCAGTGACTGAGCCCAGCGGGGGTACTAGACTCTGGCCACTTATGCTCAGTGCAGGACTCTTAATGGGTATTTTTCCTCTGGGCTCCTCTGAGTTGGCTGAGACTTTCTCAGAGCTGCAGTGCAACATGAAGCTCTTCCTACTGCATTTTCCTTCCTTCCCTCTCTCCTTCCCCAGGTGTCAGAGCTGAACCAGTCTAAAGGCAGTCCCCGTCTACTCCTCTTCCTTTTTCCCTTTATTGTTCACTGACCTTCCCCCAGTAAATATCTTGTGCTTTTTTTTTTTTTTAATACTTATTTATTTAGGCTGTGCTGGGTCTTAGTTGCGGTACGCGGGATCTTTTAGTTGCAGCATGTGGACTTCTTAGTTGCAGCAAGCGGACTCTTAGTTGTGGCATGCAGATGATATCTAGTTCCCTGATCAGGGCTCGAACCCGGGCCCCCTGCATGGGGAGCGCGAAGTCTTACCCACTGGACCACCAAGGAAATCCCTATCTTGTACTTCTAACTCTGCCATGGCATTTGCTTTTTGAACTGACATAAGGCTTTAATTTCATTCGCCCCTCTCCCCACCTATAGTCCTTCTTGTTGAGATGGCATCTATTTACTTAAGAAGCTGGAGTAGCAACAGCCAAGGCAATGCAGTTGCAAGGTAACAGTGCAATGTGCTATTGATAGGTTTGACCTCTGCAGCACTTTTGCTCCACTGGCTGCTCATGGTAGCTTTTTGGCTCTTAGTACATTAGAACCAGAGGGGATATCTGGACTAAGAATTTGCTTTTCCCTCCACTGCTGGCAACATACACATTTGACTCAGTCTCAATCTGTCTTGGTCATTTGCTGATTCTCACTTTTCAGTTTGACAGTCCCATCTTCATATGACATCACAAATTTCTCATACACCAGCTTTTTTCTTACACTTTTCTTCAGTCACCATGGTTTCTCTTTCAGCTGACCCATTTTCATGCATAGGTTCTTGCAAAACTCTATCCTGCTTCTCTTCCTTCCAGGTAAGCTCTGGTCATGAGAGACTCTTCAAAGACACCTTTTACCCTGTCCCATAGCAATCCTTTAGCTGGGTTTCAGCATGAACTTAGATTTGTTTTAGTGAAGTCATGACATTTATCCATAAACTTATTGCAACTATAGATAATAGTATATTATATATACTATATATATATAGTATTTGTAGTTCCTCATAATTTTGAGATGAATTATGAATAATCTCTGCAAAGAGACATTTTTAGTCTCCTAAATAGAACATAGCTACAGGACCTCATTTAAAATATTTAAAATATTCCTCTTATATTAACCAAGGAAATCCACCAAGTCTGGATAATGATTTTAAAAGACACTATTTTTTTTTCTTAAACTTGTCTCATTTCATGTATTATTTTGATGTAACAGCCCATTATCTTAATAATTGTTAAGTTGAAATTTGACTAAATAATTCTCGTATTTGAGACTCTGGGTCTTATTAATTTGATAGGTTTAATGATCTTGGGAAATAAAGCCTACAGTGCTGTATCCAGATGACCTACCAAAGACATTTCAAATGTTTTCTCAGTCTATAAGCCTAGTGCTCATAGGAAGTTAAAACTTCTCTTTCTTTGCTAGGAAATCCCAGGTTCAAATATAATGATAACTATAAAAGTGAGAGAGAACAACACTTATTTTTAAAAGTAAAGTTCCTGTCACTATTTCTCAAACTCCACTATTTGCTCCATAACTGACATTACTCAGATGGCCATGAAACATGCTGAAATTGGTTGATAGTCACAACCAATTTCAGGGTGGTGAATAAATTGCTAGGGTAGTGAATAAATAACTTATGTAAATATGACTTCAGCTCCTTAGTTTCTGTTGGTGTTTGTAATGAGTCAAGGCAGCCAATTTAGCACCTTGTTTTTCTAAAGTTGATTGAAAAGTTAAAGATTCCATCTCCCAGCTGTCTTGTTTAGAACACTTATGTCAAACAACTAATTCACTGATAGTTTTTCTCCCATTTTAACCTTTTCCCCATTTAATTGAATCTCATCTTCATGTAGAAATTGTGACATTTAGACATTCCTTCAGACTGGATCTCTGAAAGCCTGTCTGGTACCTATACAGACTCCCTTTCTCTGGGAACCACTCCAGTCAGTTTGTTCGATATTAAAAACCCAAGTATTAGATAACTTTTAAAAATGGAACCAATTTTTCATCTCAGTGAAAAGATTCAGACTAATTGTAGATATTGGCATCCCCAGTGTTATAGATTATAAAGCCTGGTCATCCTGAGGCATAAGGTAATTTGTGGTGCCTAGAATATTTTCATAAGAAAGTCAGTTAATAAATGTGTTTGATAATCAGCAAAAACGTATTCAAAGACAAAATGAGTCTGGTTGTAATGGATGTTAAAGTGGACACAGCTGGGAGATATGGTTCAGTCATTGACCAAAAGATTAAACTATAAAAGGTTAAGATACATTGGACTCTCAGCCCTTTGAGAATAAGAGCTTTTCCTTGACATTTTAGCCTAATAAGGAATTTAGTAAATGTTTACTAAATGAATACATGAGGGATTAGGAAAGGAAAGGAAACAGTTTAGGGCTAAATTATGCATAATAGATGATTCTTGACATAAAGTCCTGATAAAAGGAATAAAATATAGCTAGAAGGCATGAGATCTTATGTCATATACTGAATAGCGACTTTTAAGAGGACTTTGATTAAAACCATGGCTTAAATTATGGCCTCAAAGGTACAGCTTGGTATAACAAAATTTCCGCTTATTCCCTTTCACTGAACCCATATTTCTGTGTTTCCTAGTTTCTGAGACTACTCGTCACGTGTCATTCCTAGAGAAAAAGTTTCTTCTTTCTTAGTAAGTTCTAAGCATCCTTTTATGCCCCCTTAGAACCCATCTGCTCTCAAACCTGCCTTTGAAATCACAAATTATGCTGGTCAGCAGCTCGTGAATACCCAGAATCAACATTGAAGGCATACCCTTTCTCTAATTCCTCCATCACTCTGGCACTCCACCCAGTCAGAACACGATATGTAAAGGCTCCTGGTGTAGAGAAGCAGCAACGAGCGTGGGTGTTTGTATTGTTAGTCACTCCTTGAATTTCCAGCCTTTTCTAAGTGCAAGGCCTGATGTCTTTTACCTGCAGCTTCCTATCCCACTTGCTGAGTGATTCAATCCAAAATGGATGGTATATTATCATCTTATCATACCTATGAATAAGGGTCCCTAAGGTAGTCTTGCTGAATTAAACCTGTTATTAAGCCTGATCATTTGAATCCTTCAGGTCAGCTTAGGAGTACTTTTATAGCCAATGAACTGCAACTTTCCCCTAACCACTGCATCTGCCATATTTGGACAGTCTGAATGAAATGTGTCTTTGTTTTTCTGATTATATTCCAGTTCATAAAATCTTGACTTTTCCCCTGAACAATGTGTTTGACTGGCACTTTGACAACTCCTCCAGCCATGGTCAGCTTTTTCCTAGGACTGATTGCTGTGTAGAACCGTGTTATTGTTATTTTAAAGTGTAGGCCATAGGATACATACAGACTCTCCTAGACTGATTAATATAAGTGCAAAATTCAGTACTCTGATGTACAGTCACGAAATCATAATCTCTGTAGGTAGGACCCTGGACTTTGCAAGTAAACAAGCTGTCACAGTTTACAAAAGTTTGAGAAATAAAAAAAATATTCTTTTCTTTTTCTGTTATCTGTATGAAATGATAGGTGTTAACTAAACTTAACTGTGGTAATCATTTCACAATATATGTAAGTCAAATCATTATACTGTACACCTTAAACTTACACAGGGCTTTTTGTCATTTATATCTCAATAAACCTGGGAAAAAAGTTTGACAAACACTACACTAAAGCTTGAGAAATACTACTATGGCTTGTACATCTGACACTGAGAGATGTAACCAAATCAAGATGTAATTATTTTAATAACAGCTTTATTGAGATATAATTCACTTACCATAAAGTGTACCCTTTTAAATAGTTTGGTTCAGTGGTCTAATTATATTCAAGATATGACCTCGAGGGTTTTTTTCTTTTAATGGTTCATTGTCCTGGAGACTTCTACAAGAGTATCTTCATATATAGTATAGACCCCTTTAAATCTAATGGATGAGTTTACCATATCCATGAACATTTAGATTGCTGATTATTCATGTTGCAGTCCAAGTCTACTGCTAGGAATATTTCCTTGGACTCATGATCACAGACTTTTTTTCTCCTAAACTAGGTTTCTTCTGAAGAACTACCAGGCCTGACAGTCAACCCCACTGAGAATATTTCACATGAGATTGTTTGGTGAGAGCCTTTCTAGAATAACAGATAAATGTTGGAACGAATGCACGGTTAGCTTGGTAGAAAGGATGGGGTCATACTAATAAATGAGAAACTGAAGTTTACATTGGGTTTGGTAGAAAACAGAGACCCACTGGGAAATCAATAAAATAATATGAAGGAATACATTGTGGATGTTTGTGTAAAATTGAACTGGTAGGGTTATCCAGGTGGGTCAGAGAGAAGCAAGCTTAATATCAAGAGATCTGAAAAGAAGGATATTGAACTGAACCAGGAGCTAGATGATGAGGGCGTGGGTCTGAGTACTATCACTGAGAATGGAAAGGAAATACTGCTAAGGTTTGTTGAATAAATGGAGCTGAAAATGTTAAACTGCATAATACCTCGGCTTGGTGGCTGAGACACTCGTAGTGCTGCTAAGAGTGGTAACAAAGTTGATGGAGGAGCTGATCAAGAGGAATGAAAGCTCTAAGCCCCGTACCTGACACCTGAGCCCAAGTTGCCATTGTCATTTCTCAACTACAAAGTGTGATTGATGCTAGGATGCAGAACTAAAAGAGGGCGATTACTGGATGTTGGGGTGAGGTACATGATGCTATGTTGTTTGAGCAAATAATATCATTTCTGGAAAACGATAAGATGAATGGTGCTAGTGTGCATCCATCAAATGAGTCATATTAGGCATTTACCCAGTATTTTGTACAGGGCATACTCTCTCCAAAGAGGCTCAGTTTCATCTTCTGCACCACATTTCACCCTAATACCTTTGTTTGCCAATCCTCTTTCCAGTATAGAGTTATGGAAAAAAAAATTTCTAATTCAGGGCACTTGGTTAAAAATATCCAAAAACAATTTTGTGGAAACTAATATTGCTCACACTACTTGATTCTCCCACATGTCTTCACAAAAAAAATATGACTAGTTTTAGCCAATGAAGCATGAGCAGGCATAAGTGTAACATTCTAGACCAAAGTACTTAAGAAGAATGTGTTACTCCATGCAGTTTCTTCCCCTTTGGCAGTGATTGTTCAGGCCACATGATGGATCAGCCTGGATCCTTGAGTCACTGCATGGAGAAGAATTTCCTTTAAGAGTTGCCTGCTCCAAATCAGAGTTTGTGTGAGTGAGAAATAAATCTTTCTTCTGTTGGGCATTTACTCGTTACCACAGTCTTGCTTATATATTCTGCCTGATATACTAAATCAGGGTGGATTGTGGGGGAAAAAAATGAATGCATAACCTAAAACTCCAGAGGTAAATGACTTTAGAAGTAGCTGGACTGATGATACCTCATCTTGGTTTTACATTTCTCTATGTTGACTCCATTCCTAGATGGTCTCTCTCCCAGAAGTATCTCCAGTTTCTTACTCATAGTTTAGCAATCCAGTAAAAATTAAAAAAAGGATTTTGAAAAATTCCACTATCTCCCTCACTCTTAAACAAACAAATGAACAAACCTGGAATTGAATATCATTGTATTGGCTTGGCTCATATATTCTATATCTCTATCCATTCATATTATGAATCATGACCATAGATTTAATGTGTTATGATTGGCCTGTCCAGGGGCCAGAAGGTATGGTTAGTCCCACTCAAATCATACAGACTAACAATGAGTGAGGAGTGGTTCCTTAAAATGAAATAGGATTGCTCTTATTAAAGAAGAGTAAATTGATGCTGGGAAGCAAAACAAGTTCACATTAATTTATATATTTTTCAGTACAGACATTATCTCCTTATAGCTCTAAGCAGTATTGTACAGGTATGCCCTGTTGAGTGCCTCCTTAGTTAATATTTCCTGATGGAATAAGGTCCCTTAGTTTTTAATATCCAAACTTCATGGAGCTTACAAAACTCTCAACTGCAACGTTTTCACCCTATGTTTGCATCAGAAATTTTATATTTTTGTCCCCAGAGTTCAATATAACACTTCAGACAAATGATATTTATGAAAAGCCTTGACTTATACTCTGAAAACAGTTAGAATGTCAAAGTCATGATAAATATTTTGAAAAGTATAGAGTATGATGAGTGTCGACAAAGGGACGTATAGGTTGGATGTGTCTGATGCTGAGAAAGGCATCCCAGTGTCACAGTCAAGGTGAGACATTCTCTGCCACTGGGCATTTGTCCTGAATGTCTTTCCTATTGTTGCCAAGATTTGCCAAGAAATAATTGTACTATGTGACCCCCCGCCCCCAAACACAAGGAAGTATTCATAAAAATTGTAAGGAAGTAAGCAAAGCAAATGAGAAAGTGATTGCAACAAAACTGAAGTGTTACTGTATTAAATGCAATTTTAAAAAATTACTGTGCTAAATATTTGATAACCACAGACCTATATTCCATGTATTTTATATCCTGACATGATCGTTTCTTAATTCCCTAAAGGCATTTTTGTGTGTGTTTTAGTCATATTTAGAAATATGTTGAGAGATTTGGGTTGAAGCATAACAAGTATCTTTTTTTCCTACATAAAATAATGGGAAGACTTTCTAGGTATTGTTTTGTTTTGTTTGGACTTTTTTTTCCAAGGCACGTATGATTTTCAGGAGTGGATTACTATCCATAAACAGGAGATCCCTATGTTGTCTTGGCACTCTACTTGGCTGTGTGTTAGCCTCTCCCCTCTGGAGTCACCTCCTCTACTGTTCTTCATTTTTCAGGGCAATGGTGTGTCTAGACCTCTTATCCAATGGGAAGTGTGATATGAGTGAGGTCCAAAACTTAGAAACTGCATTAAATACTAGCATCTTCTAGGCCTCCTCTTAGGCTATAGAACATCATTAAATAACCCTGAGGCTCTCATGGATTCTGAGAACGTTTCTTAGACAGCGGACTCAAAGAAATTCAACTCCTTTATTTTACTTACGGATTATACATGTCATTAGATGGCATAACATAGGGTACATCTTAAATAATGAATGTGGTTAAATAGTCCAATTTGTGAATAAAATGTAACGTGTTGAGAACACATTATAAAGCATAGAGCATCTGAAATGATTGTTGTTTCCATTTTGGGGTGAACATCAGCTGTGCCTTCTGGTTTGTTCATTCTTTCATTAATTCAACAAATATCCATTGACTTTCTACTGTTTACAGAGCTTAACCTGACCAAAATATTTCCACTTTGAAGGATAAACCTTAGTTCTTTGACAGAAACTCTCTCTTCAGTGATCTATTAGAGCTGAGATTTGAAAGGATGGAAAGGAATTCATTCTCATCTTTGGGAACAGAGTCACGGCTATGAGGAATTGCTCAGGTAAACAACACTGGAATGAATGAAGATAAAGTCTATTTAAATACTTGAAGAAGGTTTCAATAATAAATAGCCTTCACTAAATACTTGTGAGCCAGACATTGTGTTAAGCCCTTTACATGCAGTGTGACTTTTACTCTTTTTAATAACCCTGTGAGATAGTTATTATTACTATACATATTCTACAAACAAGGAGAGGGGTAGGGAAATGAAACAATTCATCCACAATTACTTAATTAGGCCATGGTAACTAGAATGTGTAACCAGTTGTGCCTTGAAAGATGGATAGAATTTGCATAGGTGCATAAGCATGAAACCTGTATCATGAGCAAAGACATGGAGAATGCACAGGTGAAGTCAGATTAAAAACCCATTAATAGACCAATCCCACTGGAATTAAAAATTAGCATCAGGAATGTATTACAAATTCACATGCCATTTAAAGATAATGTGCGCTTTGGTCATCTTTTGTTGTGTAAGGAACCACCCAAAACTTGGTGGCTTTAGAATGATAGCAATCATTTATTGCCACTCAAAATTCTGTAGATAGATTGGGCTCATTAGGGTTGTTTCTCTGCTCCATATGGTATCAGCTGCAGCTGTGATAGTCCAGAGGCTTGAATCAGTTGGAATATGAGATTAGTTACCAATGTAGTTCACAGGTAGTGGTGGCTGCCAGCTAGGATATGGCTGGGATTTTGACTGGAGTGTGTTGGTTCTCTTGCACACGGCCTTTCCATATGGCTTGGGTTTCCTACAGAGTGACATCTGAAATCTAAAGGAAAATGTGTGAAAATAGAAGCCGCATATATCATAAGTTTATACAGCATCATTTTTCCATTGAATTTTATCAGTCAAAGCAAATCACAGAACTAACCCAGATTCAAGTGGGGAGGAAATAGACTCACCTTTGGTTGGTGGGCATGTCAAAGACTTTGTGACCATTTTTAATGAGTGAAGCAGGACAGGTATGAGATTAAAAAAAAGAGTGGTAGGAAACACGCAGATCAGATGGCATCTTTCCCCTCCTATGCACTTTGGATTTCAGATATTTAAGAAGCACTGTTTACTTCATACAGAGTATATTTAGGGGTTTAATTTTCACTATTGCCCACCTGTTTATAAGCCTTGATATTGGGAAATGTTGGGATATATAGACTATACAGGTAATCTAGAAATTGTCAAGAGCTAGAATAGCAGAAAAAAGGGTTTGAATGCATTCTTATAGAAATATAAATATGATGAAAATGAAATGGAATTTCGTTTTGATGAAATAGAATTTTTATTTTTACTTTCATGAAATAAACCAGTGGTCTAAAAAGCAGGGTATTCAAAATGATCTGTGAGGGAGAGAATGAAAAATATTAGACTTTGCATTAATATTTATTATTTCATTCTTCTTTAAAGTACTATTTTGGCTTATGTATTATAAGCATAATATGTTCAGCCAGTATAGTACCTGCACATAATTTATAAATAAACCAATGTATATTTTTAAGGAGATGGTGTTCAAAAATTTTTACTGATCACTATGTGTGATGTTTGTTAGGGTTTGTAGATTATTGATCTAAGAAATGAAAATAACCAGTGTAACATCAAGTAATTAAACATATTGTCCACTTGTGGTGAAAAATTTCCTGGTGCTTGTGTGTAGTTCATATTGAAGTATAGAACTGAATATGGCAAAGACTAAAAGATAACGTCTCCCTTGCCCCAGAAGAAAGAAAGACATTTTGTTCATTACTGTTTACAGGAAAAAAGTAACATTTTGAAGATAAGTGATCCAATTTTATTGTTAGGGAAAAGATAGCATCCATTAACTTAAATTATATTCTCCTTACCTGGAAGACCAATGTGGCTAAATTTGCTTGTGGTGATTATCAGAACACACATCATTATATTTGAACCCATAGCTAAATGTCCAAGCAAGAACCCTTGATTACTAAAATTGATTTGTTAAGTACTTGACTGTCTAGGACATTCTGAATCATAGTTTTATTAGCAGTTTTTTTTTTTTTCTCTGCACCAAACTCCTTAAAAGCATGCACTCTTTCCTCTTTTAGAGCTCTTGTCCCCACATGTCATCTTCAAATATCTTTCCATTTCTTTCATTTCTGGGGGCTGGAGATCTTCATAGAGTTGCTGCATGTGCTACGGATGCTCCTTATTTCTTTAGGGACACAGTACTCCTTTTTATCTCATCTCTGTTCCTTGTATGACCTTGAGAAAGTCACTTGGTATCTTTGTCCTTAGACTCCACATCTGGAAAAAAGAAATTTCTAAGATTCTTCTTAAATCTAGAAATACAGAATTTGTCTCTCTAGGTCTCCTTTTTAGTACATACCATTGAGAAATCAGGTAGATCCTGACTGTTACCTCACTTACACAAACCATTTTCAAAAGTCACCATGAGGTCAAGAGAGACTTCCTAGAGAGCCTTGGCAGTCACTGGGCAGTCAGCCAAAAGGGAAGGACCAGTGCTCACAGTGGACTGTTTTGGGCCTGGGTGAAGGGAAATGGTACTGCTGATAAAAGCTGTAGAAGCACAGACTTGAGGAAAGGAGATCATATCGTAGCTGGGAAGTAGAGCAGAATTGAGTGGCTTGAAAAATCTGTATCATATGTCTAATTGATTGGGTTTATATTGAAGAATCAATAGAACAAGTTTGAAAAATAGAACCAGGAGTGAAGGTAAGGTAGGTAAATCCTAACAGGTCAGGATCTGTATAAATAAATTCTGGGTGTCTGTGTCAGTTTGGGTCTTCCAAGAAGCAGCTGTCAAGATGGGATGAAACTGCAGAGTTTTGGGGGGAAACTCTGTGAAGGATAAAAAGGGAGGGGAAGCCAATGGAGAAAGGGGGCCTCACACTACTATGCAGGTCTGTCACCTGAGAATGAGAGAGCGAGGAAGGAGGACAAGGCAGGAGGAGTCTCAGTTTGGAGGAAGTTGTAAGATAATTTAGGCCACATTGGTGGGGAATCTTTGAGCCGGAGACACGTGCTAAATAAAATAACCCTGGGCCTTGTAGGATGGAGCTGCATTAGTATTCCCATCATGCTCAGCTGTTGACTGGGAACAACCCACAGGAAGTGGGGCCTTGGCAGGACTGTGGGGATAAATCCATAAGGGCAGCTGCTGGGGTTGTCAATCAATTATACTCCCCACAGCAGGAGATCTGCGATGCATATTTCAAGGCTGCCACAGTATCCAATGGACCCCCATATGCCTCCTTTAGTACTTCAAGTGGTTTGAATAATGTAGAAAATAACCCTTTGTGACAAAGACTCTGGATAGCAGATTTTTATGAATACTTGAGGAAGATAGGATAATGATAAACACTGTGTTTTGAGTTTATTCTATGAACTAGCCCCATGCTAGGCAGTTTAAACACACTGTCTCATTAACATTGTATAAGAATGCAATGAGGTAGCCATTATTATTTTAATACTTATTTTACAGATGAGAAAACCAACTTACTGAGATTGAGGTTTACTCAAGGTTGCACATGTTGTAAGTGACATAATTCTTTTCTGTTTTAGCATTTAGAAGCCTCTTTTTTATTGAAGTATAGTGGATTTAACAATACTGTGTTAGTTTCAGGTGTACAGCAGAGCAATTCAGTTATACATATATATATTTTTCATATTATTTTCAATTATAGGTTATTATAAGTTATTGAATATAATTCCCTGTGTTATATAGTAAATCCTTATTGCTTACCTCTTCCATGTATAATAGTTTGTTAATCTCATAGTCCTATTTTATCCCTCCCTCCACCCTATCTCTTTGGTAACCATAGGTTTATTTTCTGTGTCTGTGAGTCTGTTTCTGTTTTGGATATAGATTCATTTGTACTACTTTTTAGGTTCCACATTAAGCGATATCATATAATATTTGTCTTTCTCTGTCTGGCTTACTTCACTTAGTGTGATATTCTCTAGGTCCATCTATGTTGCTGCAAATGGCAATATTTCATTCTTTTTTATGGCTGAGTAATATTCCATTGTGTGTGTGAGTATACACTCACACACACACACACACACACACACACACCAACCACATCTTCTGAAATCAATCATTTGTTGATGGACACTTGGGTTGTTTCCACGTTTTAACTATTATAAACAGTGCTGCTATGAACATTGGGGTGCATGTATCTTTTTGAATACAGTTTTCATCTTTTCCAGACATATGCCCAGGAGTGGGATTGCTGGGTCACATGGTAGCTCTATTTTTCATTTTTTAAGGAAATTCCATACTGTTTTCCATAGTGGCTGTACCAGTTTACATTCCCATCAACAGTGTAGGAGGGTTCCCTTTTCTCCACACCTTCTCCAGTATTTATTATTTATAGAATTTTTGAAGATAACCATACATGACATAATTCTTAAGCACCATCACAAATAAAAACTTCTAAATACTACTAGATTCCACTTCCACCTGGGTGCAATCTCACTTAGAATCTCACTTAGAACATAATTCAACAGAATTTGAACTATTGAGAGTTATGAGGCTATCACACTGTCACAATCTTCATTACAGTCCAAGAAAACCATTATTTTGTGTTGCAGTTCCCCAATATTTGGTCTTCTAGCTTTTATTTTCATATTTCAATCTAGAATCATCATATTCTAGTCCTTACTCCACTTAAGATATACCTTCTTATGTTTTCCTGACCATATTTTGGAAGTATATACATGAGGCTTTTGAAAGATGCCTGTGGTATATAAGAAGGAAAAGAAACAGAATTAAGGCAACTATGCTTACAATATTTTAATGTAATAGAGCATCATTTCCTAAAACGTCCTTGAAATAGCTCAAAGTTTTAATGACTACTAGACTTTAAGCTCCTTGAAAGCTGGGACTGTGTCTCATTCACAATAACACTCAAGAAAGACCCTTGTCACACATGGAGACAGCCTAAATGTCCATTGACAGATGAATGGTTAAAGAAAATGTGGTATATATATATATATATATGCATACACATACACACACACAATGGAATACTACTCAGCCATAAAAAGGGAATCAAATAAGGCCATTTGCCAAAACATGGATGTACCTAAGAGATTAGCATACTAAGTGAGATAAGTCAGACAGAGAAAGACAAGTACCATATAATATCACTTATATGTGGAATCTAAAATATGACACAAATGAACTTATCTACAACACAGAAACAGACTCAGACATAGAGAAAAAACTTGTGGTTGCCAAGGCATAGAGGGGGTGGGGGAGGGATGGATTAGGAGGTTGGGATTAGTAGATGCAAACTATTATATATAGAATGGATAAACAACAAGGTCCTAGTGTATAGCACAGGGAACTATATTCAGTATCCTCTGATAAACCATAATGGAAAAGAATATGAAAAATATTGTGTGTGTGTGTGTGTGTGTGTGTGTATAACTGAATCATTTTCTGTACAGTAGAAATTAACACAACATTGTAAATCAACTATACTTCAGTAAAATAAATTTAATAAAAAAGAAGGACCCTTTTCTAAGATACGAAATCAATCCATAGTTCCTTAATATTTTTTAGTGTAAACTGAGACACAGGAAAGTGAGTTAATTTGCCCAAGCTCATATAGTTAGCAAGTGCCAGGATTTGAAACCAGGTGGTCTGGCTCTGGTATCCGTTCACTGAACGAGAGAGTTTCTCCCCTTAGTACTGACTAATTACTTACAAGGAGGTGGTACCCTGTAATAAATAGCGATCGATTCATTATTCAGTAGTTCTGGTACATCCACTGACAGTGAGTTGAAAGAGTTTGTCAGAATTGTTTTTACCCTCCTGTTGGGATGATCGTAAGGATTTCAGTTTAAAAGAACATTTATTCGCTTATTTTCCCTTCCTTTGTTCACAAAAAAAAATGTGAAAGAGTAAACAGACAGGTGATGGAGCAAATGCATTCACTCTGTCCCAGCTTTGTACAGGCTGAAAGTCTGCTCATCACTGGTTTATATTCTGTTGGTTCCATATGGAGCAAGAGTAAACTTTACAACTTCTTCCTTTAGGAAGAATTGCCTTCATTGCCTCAGGCCAGAGGAGAAGTCTGGCAAGAGAGTGGGGGAGACAGAACCTTCATGTATGAATGAAACCCATTTAGTGTCAAATTCATGAGAAATTGCTGGTCACTTTGAAGAATGAAGCTCAGTGTACTGGTTGTATTGACCAGGAGCTGGCTAAATAAATAAAGTTTTATTTACAGCCAAGCTCATTCATTTATGTATTGTCTGTGATTTCTTTTGCCCTATAACAGTGGAGGTGACTAGTTTCAACAGAGACATCTTTGCCTAAAATATTCACTCTGTGGCCCTTTACAGAAAAAGCTTATTGACTCTTCTTCTTGAGCATTATGGAAGCTTATTCTATGGCTCTGGAGCTAGATTCTTAGTGTTGAGGTCCTGGCTCTGTCACCCACTAGCTGTGAGACATTTGGCATGGTGCTCAACCTTTCAGCATCACAATTTCCCCCTTTTATAAAGTGGGATGATAATTTTTACCTCTTAAGTTTTCTCCAAATTAAGTGTATTAGTACATGTTAATCCCTTAATATTATGGGTGATTCATTGTGAGTACTTAGTAAATGTAAGCTGCAATTATTTTTTATCAACATTATTTGTACTTTACCATTATTGTCTTAAATTATTTCTTTTCTTAGTCAAAGAAATTACTTCTTTTCTTAATCTTTTCTTTTCTTAAATTATTTCTTTTTCTTACTTTAGGGGGAAATAATGGAAGCAGCTCCCTTTTGAATTAGACTTTGTATCAGGGACAAATATTAGTAGTTACTCGATATTATGCAAGTTATCCATGGTTGCCTGGGCTGTCACCCATCTCTCTGCTTACATGGAGGAACCAAAACATTTCCCAACCAGTATAAATTGTTTTTCAGTATATTTGTTTATAAGCTAGTCACTTCCTTGAAATGAATGAATTCATTAATCAATTATCATAAGCATGGACATGTCGGTTTCTGTGATTTCCTCCTATCTAGAAGGAGTGAATATGTATATATATATATATATATATATATATATATATATATATATATATAT